>NW_020884916.1:6253022-6281608 GCF_003945725.1 Corapipo altera | reverse complement strand
GGGAAGGTTTGGGAAGGTTTGGGAAGGTTTGGGAAGGGAAGGGAAGGGAAGGGAAGGGAAGGGAAGGGAAGGGAAGGGAAGGGAAGGGAAGGGAAGGGAAGGGAAGGGAAGGGAAGGGAAGGGAATGTCTTGTAGGATCTGCAGAGCATGTCATCACCTGGTATGATGACTTATAGAAGAAAACAATAATTAAAAACTTGGGCTCTCTAATTGGATGAGCCAAATTCCCCATCACAACCCAGTTGACTCTGTATCACAGGGAGGGGGGGGTCTGAATCTCTCCTGCTCTTGCCTGTCTCAGCAGCTTTGCTTTGCATACCCTGTCCCATTTGGGATCAGGAGGGAAGGGCAGAGCTCTGGCTGACAGCACCTGGAGCTGCTCCTTCCACAGGATGGCTCCAAGATTTTGTTTGCAGCCAGTGGCATCAGGAGTCCATTCACTCCCTTTTATTGCAGGGTAGATTTGGGGCAGCTGAACTGGCCAAGTGTCCCTTTCTGCTCAGGCCAAAGGGAGTGAATTCCCTGGAGTCATCCCTGGCCCAGCCCATTAAGGATTCTCTGGGAGTGGTGCTGCTGCCCAGGAGCAGCACTGGGATCAGAACATTGGGTCATTGATGTTGAGCTTGTCTTTACAGTGCCCCTTTTACTGGGCAATGATCCCAACAGATCTGCCCAGAAACTACCCCCCCTTTGGCCTTTTATATCCTCCTGGGGACTCCCAGTGCCTCACCCAGACTCAAATATTGATGGGAAAGACCCACATCCATGGCCTTTGTGCCACAGCTGGTTTTGTGGGAGCAGCTCTGTGTCCCTGGAGAACTCCCACTACAATAACACAATGTTTATTGTGTTTTCCAGCAAAATAACAACAGCACATTTTCGCCTGGCTGCTGTGCTGCTGTTCTTCAGTGTGTTGTTATTCAGGCTTTTGAAAATTCAAGTCAACTTGAAAACAAAAACATTGTTTTAAACCACAATGTTTTGTTTTGAAAAAAAAACCAAACAAACAAAAAGACCAATTACTTGAAGGGTGTGAACTCCTCAGAATTAACTCTACACTTTTCATTTGAAACTATTTACTGTCTTTGCTTTCCACTGGGTCAGAATTAAACTTAAATGTCAGTAAATAGAGCTACCCTGAGAAGAGATGATACATTTCATTTGTAATATGTGTGTGGCTGGTTAAATCTATTGAAAACAGTTATAAAATTGCTGTCTCGAATTATCAGTGAAAAGTATTCACACTTTTAGTCAAGACATCACACTTAAATTTCTTGTCATTTACATGTTGCCAATCACCATTTTGACCTGCTTCCAAAACACCTTATAAAAAATACAGCTGTGTCTGCCCCCAGCACTGGCTGCATTTATGGTGGGATTTGCTGTTGTCTGTACACATGGACTGAGTTTCCATTAATTTTACTCCTGCCCACAAGTGCAGAGCTGAGCACACAGGACTCACAGCCTCTTGTGCCCCATGAATGGAGCTAGATATCCTGACAGGGAACCCTGTGGTGGTGGATCCTGATTTAAGGAAACAAATGATCTGCTGTATTTTTATACTGCCCTGACCCAGCCCAGGCTGTAAGAGTATCATGATTTAACAGCAGTCCTGCTGTGAGTACATGACACCATCCCTGGGAGCAGATGGGGCTGGCACAGTGACATGGGAAGGGAAGAACCTAAAGAATTTTGCGGGAGCAGATTTTAAGGTATAAAAGTCGGGATTAATATCCCCCAAAGTGCTTTATCGGTATTCCCAAGTGTGAGGATGAAGCAAGAAGGCACAAACAGTCTCTGCAAGAGACTCTCCTTGTGACAACCCCCCCTGCCCAGCTGCCATATGGCCCTCAGAGCCCGTCCCAGCCTCAGAACTGGCTCACGGGATCACCTGAGGTCCATCCAGCTCTGGGTTCAGTGCAAACTGCCTCTTCCAGCTCCAATTTTTCCTTCCCCAGCCTGGCTGAGCCCAGCGTAACTCATTTGCACAGATATGTGCAATCCCTCTGGGACAGGAGCCCATTTGTAAGGCAATGTTATTCCTATGCCATGCTTTTAACTCCGAGGTTGTTATTGATAATGACTTCCTCTCACACAGGCTGAGCTTCACTGAGAGCAAAGGGCTTCAAACAGAATTTATGGTGTCACTGTGTGACGAGGAAAGAGGCTTTGGACAAACCAGCAACATTCCATGCTCAGATTAGGAGGTTCTGGTCTCTAGCAAATGTTCAGGCTCCCAGATAAGCTGCCATTACAAATCTTTGCCTTTGACAGTCTTTTCCACCCACCCCTTCTTTTGCCAGTGCTCTGCTGGGGGAGAACATTTGCCTGGCAGTGCCAGATAAATTCCATTTCTGCAGAGCAAACTCCAGCCCTGGTGCAGGGTAACCTCTGTATCATCTCCCAGTAGCTCTCTCTGGAAAAGTCCTAATCACCTCCTAACTAAAGCCAGATACTGGGACACTGAATTAGCTCTCTCTGTCTTTAAAAGCAAAAGTCTGGGATGCAGGAATTTGAGAGACTTCCCTTCCTCAGGCTGTTAGGACCCTAACAAGGACAAATCTCAAGAAGAGAATAATATTCATAGTAAGCAAAGGCCAGAATTTGTGAGACAAGGTGCTGACACCTCCAAGTACTTGTACCAAGCTGAAAACCCTTGCTAGTCATTCAGAGGGAACCTCACCGAGATGGAAAAAAAAATCCAAGCACCACCCTGGGCTCACAGGGCCACCTCAAAACTAAAATACTCAAGCACCAAGGGGGAAAACAGCTTATAAAAGCTTTTTGCAGCTTCCTTTTTCTTCCCCGGATCAGTTCTAAGTGATTATGGGCACCTCCATGACCAACTCCTTTGCCTGAATCCCAGACTTGTACAAGGAGTTTGAAACACTGCCCCAGGAGCTAAAGGACCCATCTGCCACTGCTGGTTACCTCAGACCACAACTTCCCACCTGACTCAGTCACAGGATGTTGTCCCAAGAGGTTCTCAGTCCAGGTGACATGGACAGTAAAATCTCGCTGCCAAACTGCCCTCATTTTACCTCTTTCCTCCTCAAAACTGGGACTGATTGTTGATTCTACGTTTCCCCATCTTTAGACAGCACTTCCCTTCTCAGAGCTGCCTGACATTCCCCTTCCAGTCCCTGATTCCACTGAGGCACCCCGGGCTTGGAAGTCCTCCGTGAAGGATCTCAGGGTGTTTAAATACCCTCCCCATGCTGGAAGAGCAGCAAGAAGAGCTGCCAGCTCCTCCTCACCCCTGGAACAAGGGAATGGGCTGCAAGAGGTGAAATGACCTCATGATGCCAGGACTTTTAGAGCCACCCTCCTCCCACCCCAGAGCTTGGGAGGTCCCTGTGGGAAGGAGCCTGGAGGCCCCTGTGGCCATCCATGCACTCACCCACCTTTCTACACTCTGGAAAGCTGAGGCCCAGCACTTTTCCAGATTTATTGTACGTGGACACAGCCTCCTTTCATCACCTGCCACAAGCACCCCCCTAGGAGGAAACTGGGAACGGGCTGAGGAGATCTCCTGATCTGCCCATTACACAGCTCTGGTTAAGCTGTTAAACAGCTGCTGGGCTGCAAGAGGCACAACAGCAGTTTCTGTATTTTTCCTCTTTGAGCTCCTTTTGCGAATATGTGTCCTGCACCACGTGCAAGTCATTCAGCTCCAGCACGTGCTGGTTTATGGGACACAGTAAGACTTGGGACACTTCACAGCCTCCATTAAAAAGCAACACCACAGCAATACCTAAAATAGCACAGTTACAGCCAATTATTAATACAGAGGAGAAATGGGAAAAGATTTGTGCCATGAATTTTGATCACAGGAAACAGGACCATGAGAGACCTCAGGAATTCCTTTAATCCGTTACTTTTTCCCATGGATCAATTCTAAGTGATTATGGGCAGCTCCACAACTGATTTCTTCGCTTGAATCCCAGGCTTACAAAAGGAGGGTGAAACACTGCAACAGGAGCTGGAGGACCCATCTTTCAGTGGGTTATCTCGAGCACAACATCCCACCTAAGAGGGACAAAGGACCCTGTTCTCAGTCCAGGTGACACTGGCAGTAAAATCTTTCTGCCAAACTGCACCTCGTTTTACCCCTTCCCCCCTCAAAACTGTGACTGATTGTTGACAGATCCTTACCTGTTGCTTCCACCATTCCTTCCAGGATGACCACAATTTCGAACTCCTCCTTCTCCAGCTGGGTACGAGACATCTCCCAGAAGGGGCTTTTCTCATTGATTTCGTGTGAGATGATCAGAGGTGACACCAGGAACAACCTGTCGTCTCCAGTGTCAAATCCCACGTTGATGTCCGTTTGGTTCAGGGGAATAAACTCTCCTTCTTTGGTCTGTTTGGACTTAATCAGTTTGGCTCTAATGGAAGCCTCGACAATGTGGGAATTGCGGAGGTCTCCAACCCGGAACATGAGACAGAGCTTCTCGTCCCTCATGGAGATCACGGCATTGTTGGAAAACATGAGGGTTTCAGCCCTTTTCTTTGGTTGGCTGATCTTGACAAACATGCAGCCCACCATGAAGGCGTTGACGATGGAGCCCAGGATGGCCTGGATGAGGAGCAGCACGATGCCCTCGGGGCACTTCTCCGTGATCACCCTGTAGCCGTAACCGATCGTCGTCTCCGTCTCGATGGAGAACAGAAACGCGGACACAAACCCGCTGAGGTTTTCCACGCAGGGGATCCAGTTCTCGTCTTCCAGGTGGTCCAGGTCTCCCCGGATGTAGGCGATGAGCCACCATATGAACCCAAAGAACAACCAGGTGATGGTGTAGACCATGGTGAAGACCAGGAGGTTGAAACGCCACTTGAGGTCCACGAGCGTGGTGAAGAGGTCGCTGAGGTAGCGGTAGGTCTCCTGCACGTTGCCGTGGTGGACGTTGCACTTGCCGCTCTTCTCCATGTACCGCTGCCGGGGTTTCTTCCCCTCGGCCGAGATGAGGCGCGTCCGGTCGGTGGCGATGGGGACATCGTCCCGAGCCTGCTTGGGAATCTTCTTGGGCTCCCTGGAGGTCACCCCGATGTCCATGTCCTGGTTCATGAAGATCCTGGAATCTCCAGCCATGGCTGGGCTGCAGGACAAAGAAATGCGGTCTAAGACGGAAGGAAAATTACTGAGACAAACCCCATTTTGTGTCACTGTCTGAACCATTAGACCTTGTTCTGGGAAACACTTTGAGAGGGTTCAGCTCTTCTCCCCCTACAGCCACTAGTTAAATATAATGCTGCTAAGATAAATATAATAAATGTAAATAAATAAGACAGCAAATATATAAATATAATAAATACACAAATAATTATATAAAATAATATCTATAATATGGATTATAAATTATATATAGATAATATATATATAATATCTATAATATCTATAATATCTATAGATAATATATATAATTGTATTATGTGTAATTAATTATATATCATTATATACAAATAATTACATAAATAATACAACACATATATAAATATAATAAATATATAAAATATGAACAATGATATATAAATAATATGACAAATATGTAGATATATAAATAATTATATAAATAATATAACAAATATGCAGATATAATAAATACATTTAAGGATATAAATATATAAATAATGACCCTGAGATGAGCTTTGTGGGTTAAAACTTGGTGGTAATAACACCAAGGTCAAGGGTTCAATCCCCTGGGTGTGTCATTCACTTAAGAGCTGGATTTCATGATCCTTGTGGATCCAGCACAGAATATTCTGTGATATTCTCCGATTCTGTGAAATATAATAAATCTAAATCTAAATCAATACAATGCTGTGAAGTTAAATAGTGATTTATTATCCACAGGCTCTTCAAACATCAATGAGCTGCCAGTCACTCCTGGAACCTGAGAGAATCTGGTGATGGGCAAGGTTGGGAGTCAGGAAATAGTTAAACCTTGTAACATTTTTTTGGGATATTTTTCTTCCTTAGGTTTTTTTTGCACACAAACTTTGCTTGAGATCAGAACTAGGAACAAAGTCAAGATACATCAACACGTCTGTTCAAGAGGGACTGGAGTTTTTTGATGCCTCAGGTTTTAGGTGCATATCAAGAGAAACCTTAGGAATGAACAGAAAATGCTGAGCACCACTGTCATCCTAAACCTCACCACAGGTCTAAATTATGCATGAAGGTTTCCCTCAGAGTCAGCAGAGAGAGGCGTCTCCAGGGATAATTCAGATTTCTGAAGTTTATTCTGTGAGCCAGGGCTTCAAATGTGAACCAGACCTTGAATGGAACATCTGGAATTCCACACGGGCAGGTGTGATGGATCCAGGCCTGCTGTTAGTGGGATCTCTCAGAACTCACCCCTGACATTAGACAGAATCACCAGGCACTTATTAAAATCCCACTGCCCACATGCAGAATTCTGCTTGCAGAGACACAAATAAATAACACAAAATGATGGCTGCAATGATTTTTGCAGGTTATAATGTAACATCCTGTTTACTAAGATGATTAGATACTCCTTTAAAAAATGAGAATCTTGACTCTGGATGCAGGGCACAGACAAAATCTCCATCAAAGACTCCCCAAGCAGCCTTAGGGATATCAAAGATAGAGCAGCAATATTTTCTATGGCGTTCATTCTCTGCATTGTCCTCTGCAAATCCTATTAAAACCTAACTAAATCTATTACTGCTCCCTCTATCTTTAATCTTCTTATGCTCCTGTGAATGAGAAAAGGTGTAGAGCTACAATTAAGAGTATCTTGGGAAAGACAATTTTAAGACCGAGCAAAGCAGCTTCATCTTTTCGGTATTAAAAAGCACGAAGGGTGGGCGGGAAGGAAGCAGAGGCAGGATGAATAAATGAGGCAACAAATTTCCACTTCCATTCTGCTGCAGCCAAGTCTGGTTAACAGCAAGGAGTTACTCTGAGCCCTTGGATAAGTCACCATCAATCGTGACTCCAAGGAAGCAGCCGGAGCCGGTTGCTGGAACCATCCCCGCTGGCCCTGCTCACAGGAGCCCAACCATCTGTCCCAGCCCAGCCCCAGAGCTGCTGCCCGCTGGCACATTTGCCTGCTCAGAAGGTTCTGGGCCAGGGCTGAGCCTGTGCAGCCACAGGAAGGGGGAAACAATAGGGATCAGTGGTGCTGGGATAGTCAGTTAGGAGGGATTAGGTTGCCACCCCACTGCAGTGATCCCGGATAACCCCAGTGCTGGGTGTTCCCTTTCTCCAACAGCAACACCAAGGATTTGGACAGAGTATTCACCCCCACCTCTGTTTCCATCCCTCCTGAAGGCAGGACTCCCCAGAGCTGGCTCATGGGGGATTTAGACACATCTTTTTTCACTACCTGTTGCAATGGGAATCTCCTGGCCCCTCTGCACAGTGGTGTTTGTCCCCACACACCTGTAAAGTGCCTGCCAGAGGCTGTCAAACAGTAACTATCTGTCAAATAATAACTACCTGTCAAATAATTAGTATCAATAATGATATTGACTCTCACTTCACATGGCAGAACAATCACACACTTTTTTACCCCTCTTTAATAGGAAAAGAAGCCTTCCATCCTCTGCCTGAAAAGGAATCAGGTAGTGAAGAACCTCTTTGCTTTCCTCTTGTGAAGATCCCTCTTGATATATGTTTGCATTGATTGATTAATCTAAAATTACTCCTTTTGGATAAAAAGCTTTTAATCAATCTAAATGTAAAACCAGGCAAGTGCAGCATGTTTTCAATTTTAAAAGGACTGCTTTAAAGATAATTTTATTATAAAAGTTATGTTTGAAGCTGAGTTTCACTGACACTAAGACAGAAAAAGCAGTTTCAAGATATTAATCTAGCGTAAGGTTTCATCTTCTATGTTCATACCAAAGAGACCAAAAGGATCTGAAAACATATTAAAAAGAACAGAATAAAAACAGTCCAAAAGCCTAAATCCTTGGAAATATCACTCTGGTGGAGCAGGCAAGAGGAACTGCCCCTTAATGAACGTACAGAGAAACCTGCTTTGACTAAACAGTCCAAGGACTGGCAACATCCCTTTTGCAGTGCTACTGATCTCCAGCAACAGGGCAACTGAAATCTTTCTGGAAACCTTCAGGAACACCTTACAAGTGATCCATTAAAGCAGGAACATTCCTGCTGGGTAAGAACTTCGCTGGCGGCTTCAGTGGCAACACAATTCCTGCTGATGTTGAATCTTAAACTCTCCCATCGTACGAGAAGTGTAACCTCAGTGTGTGGTTACTGGAAATAATTGAGCAGCTGAATTTTTGCATTAGATTCTTTAAAAAGAATGATCTTGGTCAGCAGTTTGAGCACAGCTTTGGGTGGCTGCACACCAGCCAGCTCTCTGCTTCAAATGATTTTCTCCAAAAGTATTTTCTCTCTAATTCTGAGCAAATCACTGCTTTCCCCTCTACTTTAATTCCCCAATGGTAAAATTTGTGATATGGGCCTGAACAGTCTGTGAGATCCCAGGCCAAGGAAATTTGCTGTCATTCCTTTATTATTATTTTAACTGCCCTGGAAACTTCAGCACACAAGACAAGATGCTCCAAAAGGAGCACTGTAAGGACTTGGTTAACTCCTTCCCCATGTAATAAACTACCACTGCTGCCAAGTATAAACATCTTTCCCACAAAATGGGAAATATGTGCCAGCATCTCCCAAAGACTAAGCCTGCAGTCTATAAATCCCTGCCCCTTCAACACAGAGATCCATGAGGCCAAATTGACTCTTCCAGTCACCCCCACGCCCCCCCGTCCTGTTCCTCTGGCATTTCCCATCTTTGGTTAAACGAGGCCAGGATAATAAAAATGTCACTTTTTACAAAGCTGCCTTCCTTGAGGACGGGCTGCTGCCCAAGGAGCTGTGAGTCAGTGCATTATCACCCTGGCAGAGAGGCTCTTTATCAGCCTGCCTGTTGTTGAGCTGCTGTCCAGATGACAGAGCAGGGCCGGTGGTGACATTTAGGGCTCTCAGATCTGCTGAGGAGAGTCAGGCTGGGCTTAGGGGAGAACCTCTGGCAGAGCTGCTCCAAGCCCTGCCTGGCAGAGCTGAGGTGCCTCCTGACAGCTCCAGCAATTTGCTGAAGACATCACAGAAGGTAAAACACGAAAATTCTGCAAGAAACTTTTTTCCCTGCTGACCAGGGCAACTTTTTCCCTTTAACCATCTCTGATCTCGCTGAACTGAAAATCAGTTTAACTGGGGATAGGATTTGCTACTGGAGAGGACTAAACTGGAGGCAGGAGGAGTTTAAAGACATGAATTTGTCATCGAATTTGTATAAAAACAGTCTTCTTTTGTTTCTTTTAAACCTGATGCCTGTGTTTTCTCTCATTATGAGAATAATTGATCAACCGTTCTTTAGCAAACCTCCCACACCTTCCCAAAACAGAATTTTACTTAACTCTGTCATCTTTTTTTTTTTTTCCAGACAATGAGCCCTGTACTACTCAACAAACAATCAATTATACTAAACAGATATTACTGGAAAATCTGACCTGGTTGTTTTGCTGCCCTTTGGCCCACACCATATCAAACAAAGACAACGTTCCTGTGCCCAGGTTCCTCTGGGCCACATAATTCTTCTTTGGGTTACACTGCTGCAAGGGAATGAAGTTCTTAATTGGCAGACACTGATAATATGGGAAAGTTGGCAGAAGAATAAAGTAAAGGAAAGCAGCAGCACCCAAAGAGAATAAAGGAGTTGCCTGTTGAACACTGAGTGGTAGTGGAAAGATGAAGGAAGAAGAAGAAATCTTAGGAAAAAATGGCCTCTGACACCCTGAGGATAAATGACTGTTAGACAGGTAGTGACTTAGGTGGGGCTTTGATTTCCCTGAGAAAGGCACCTTTCCCTCTATCCTTTTATTTACTTTTATTTACTTTTATTTACTTTTATTTCCTGCCTGTGTGTGACTGAGATGGAACAGTCAACACCACCAACACCTTTTGACACATGCAAGAAGAAAGGCAGGTAAATTTTGTGTAAATCATGTAATCTTTTGGTTTTCTGACTTCACATTAACAGAGGTTGTGGTGGTGCCTCTTTGGGAAGTGCCTGGAGATCTACAGGTGGAGGAGAGGCTGAGAACAAATTTGCTGTTCAAAACTAGGGCAAAAGATTGAAAGAAACTGCACAGGAAGGGAGACCTGGGGCACTTCACCAATAAACAGGGTTCAAAAGCTTCCTCAGCCCAATATTTCCTGTTCATAACCTCACTCAGCACGGAGGTGGGATGATGGCCCTCATTTCCTCTGGGTTTTTGGTGTCTTGGCACTGCTTTCATCACACAAAGGAGTTCCTCTGCTTTCATCACACAAAGGCTGGGGGAGACCCCCCCAGTAGCCAAACTGGGTGACTGATGGTCCTCCTGGAGCAGGAGGACTCTGTGCTTGTCCCAGAGCTGGGCTGCCGATGGCTCCTGTCTGCCCAGAGTCCATTTGGCTCAAAAACACCCAAACAGAAGGTGTTCTGTCTTTCCAAACAAACTCCCTCTGGCCAGGGAGCTAATATGACACAAAGAAAGAGTCCATGGGCATTTGTACTTTAATTTTACCTGCTAATTACCTCCCAATCCATCCTTCTCCCCAGCAATGCTGGATAGTCCCAGCTCTAATATCCCTGAGCCCTTTCATTATCATTTTTGAGGTACTAGTGGGACCCTTCCAACCCCAGAGTATCCAAGTGTTTCCCAGTATTCAACACAGGTATCACAGGCTTACAAATTTTATTTATGTATTTATCAAGAGCTGTGGGATAAGGAAATGCTCTATATCCCATATTTCAAGATGGGGAAGTCAGTCACAAAGATGCTTCTTCCAGACTCATATTAGGAGTCTGTGGTAGGGCAGGGAATTAAATGTAGCATTTCCAAAATCCTAAATGAGTTCCTGTAATCACTGCAAAACTCTTTTCTCCTTTCCCCACTCCAGCAGCAGTGAATACAGTCCCTGCGTGCTTCAGGTGTATCTAAAGATTGCTCTGCAGAGCCTACCCAGCCTGATCTATCAGCATGAATAACTAGGAAGATTATTTCTAGTGCCAAGAAAGACAGTTTCTGTTCTCTCTACAGATTTCAAATAGATTTTTCCCTCACCTATGGACTGAAGCATAAAAAATCCCACAGATAACACAAGCTCACAATTGCCTCAAATATAATAACTTCAGACCTATGCAGAAAAGACTGGAGAAACTAAACTGATGAGAAGATGCACTGGGGTAGGTTTTTTTTACAGAAAAAAAGAGAGGAAAATTAGAAAATGCCTTTTGAGTTGCCATAATGATCCCAGTGTACAGGCTTTAACAACTTGTTACAGCACAAGGACTGGAGAACATGGGAGTTTCTACAGGATAAAAGGTATCTCCAACTTGCTGAGCCACAACTGCATAGGGTGGATGGGAGGATAAAATCCAGGTAACTCTCAGTTAATTACCTTATACTTCACTGCATTAAAAAGTCCCTGTGCAAAGGATGCAATCACAATATTATGCTCCTAGGTCTTTTTCTTAAGTTAGAACAGATATTTTCTCTACCAACAAATAAAACCTGAAAATAAACCAATTTGATCCTTCCACCTCCAAGGGGGTGACTCTGCCTGAGGCACTTTGCAGCCTCTCTGTCTCTGGCCTCTCACCCCAGTCTCTATTTTTAGGGGCACCTTATGGCATCACTGAAAATGTGACTGTTGTCTTTCACCCAACACTGAACAAAGAAAAAGAGACACCTTTGTCCTTATAAGACACTCCTGTCTCTCCTGCTGTTTGCACACAGCAAACATTGTGAATACTGGGGAAAGCAGAACCTCGATTTTAAGGGAAAATTCTGCCTCAAGAGCACAAAAATTCCTGTTCTCCACTGTTTAGGAATTCACCATTACAGCACCTGAGAATCACTCTGTAATTGGCAGCTGCCTTAAAAAAATACAATAAAATTGTTTATACCCCTTCACACTTCCCCAGCACCTTGCATCCAAAGAGTTCACAGATGAACTGACCAAACACAGGCTCTTTTTGCCCCAAGGCCTTCAAGCCACTGCAGACAAGGGTCACAGAGAGACAAACCAACCTCACACAAACTGCTGGGGCAGTGCCAGTGCTCACCCCACACGTCCAAGGGCCTCTCCTGACCTCAAACCCAACAGAAAGTGGGTGACTTATATAAAGAGTCTGGAGATTTGCCTCAGAATATGACTCCAAAACTCTGTTTGCCTTTTTTTGGCAAATAATTGGGCTGGAAATTTCCAGAGATGGAGAATATTCCCCCAGCACAAACACTCTCCCCATCTGCCACAGGAGATGCTGGTGGTTTGGACTGGTCAGAGCACAAGTGAGAGAAGCCACTTTGGTTTCCCTCTCAGCTGCTCTGCTACAAAACCCCAGCTCTACCTAAACGAGGTAGGAGGAAGGACCTGCGTGATGCCAGAATCCTCAGATGGCAAGTTTTTTGGGACAGGGCCACTTTCTGCCAGTTCTTCATTGGCTCCTGAAACTCTCCAGTCAAAACCAAGGGAGCTGTACAAAAGCGAGCATGGGGCTCCCACCCAGCATGTGCTGACACAAAGTGGAGGGCTCCAGGCATCTTTGTGAGGGATGCAACAGGACATGGATAAAAAAATCGGTCATGTTTTACCTCCCAGAGCTATGAACCCCCCAGGGATTCCCAGTGCAATACATTCTCTGTCCCCTCCAAGGGCTGAACATGCCCCTTCATCGGCTGGAGACTGCGCTGCCAGGGCTCTTTAAACTCTCAGCTCATGGGCAAGTATCCTAATTATGAAAGAATTTAATCTTTGACTCCAGATAAGGATTATGGAGTCACTCCATGCATTTCAGGGCTGCTGACTTATCAGTCTCCCGGTGCCCTTTGCATTCCAGTGATCTCCACTATCCCGAGCAGGTCGGATTTTTTAACGTGTATTCCTGCAGAATCCCTTTCTGAGATCTGACGGTGCTTTTGCCCAAGACCAACATCCCATTCCTGGCTTCCCACAGAGTTCCCTGGCGCTGGGGAGTTGGACAGCGGCACAGCTCCAGCTCCCACCGCGGCGGGTTTGGGGAGCCTGGCGCTCGGCTGACCCGACACCTCACCTCAGTCCTCCTGCCTGCTGTGCTCCCGGTCCTTGGCAGCCAGAGGAGCGCAGGAGGGAGCTGGGATAACAAAGGAAATGCGGTGACTTACTCGCTACGAGCGGCTCCGCATCAGTGTCGCGCCCTCGGGGGCAGCCGGGCGGGAGCGGGGCGTGGGAAGCACGGCTGGAGCAGCGGCCGGTCCATGCCATCACCGGCGAGCTGGGCTCGTCCTCGGGTCCCCGCGCTGCCTCCTGCCTCCTTCCCTGACAGGAGAGAACATTTACGTGGCACTGAGGATGAGGATGCCCACGCCCCTGTCCCCGGGTATCCCTGATTTCCCTGCTCTGCTCCAAACCCTCCGCTGCTGCGGAGATACTTTTGCCTCTCCTCTGCCTGCCTGTCCCTGCTCCCGCCTCTCCCGTTCCAAGGGATTGTTGGCGGTATAAAGCTTTTTAAGGGCTGGGGCAGAGGGGAGGGAGGGGAGGCTGCGTGTGACGGCGCCTTATCTGTTGTGAATGAGCCGGAGCGGAGGTGGGGAGGGAGGGCGAGGGAGGGGTTTGGGCGCTGCCGAGCGCGGGGAGGGCTGGTGAGGAGGGGGAGAGGCGAATCCGAGCCCTGGAGCTCGGGATCACAGGAGCTTTGGGGCTGGGAAAGACCTCCGGCATCCTCGGGTCCCACCCGCGGGGGCTGCGCTCCCCTCGCACTCCCCCGAGCGCTGAGTTCCCTTCTCCTCCCGGGATCTCCTGTCCCGGATTTACTGGGGGGGATATCGGTTTTGAGGGGGTGGGGGCTGTGTTCTTGTGTTTTTAAAATCACACAAACAGAAAGCAGTTCCCAAAACCAGGAGGAGGCCGCACATTTCACAGAGACCACGTGTGTCCGTAGTCATCGGCACCGGGGGAACTCTCTCATCCAGGCTGGACCAAGGAATTTGGGAAAAGTGGGGACAAAGAGGGCCAGTATGATTCCTCTGGCACGCTCCCCTTGCCTGTCAACCATCAAGCTCCTGCCGTGGTGTTTGCTGATGGAGTTGTGGTGTTTTCCTGGGATTCATCCAGGGAATGCTCTCAAAGTTCTTCAGTGCTTTGCTGTATTTTTTTATCTTTTTCTTTTTTCTCCTTTTTTTTTTTATCATTGATAATACCACACTGTCTCCTCAGCTTAGTAAAATATTTTCTTTTCTGAAAAGCAAATGTCAGGCCAGCAGCAGATATGAGCCAGACCTGCCTGGTGACTGCAGGTTGCCTCCAGGCTTTGTTGTCCTGTTCCCCTGATCCTGTCTTCCTGTCCTCCCTAATTCTCTGCTCCGGGACCACATTCATTACAGCCCATCAGAAATGCTTTCACAGATTCATCTGGTCAAGAAAAGAGAGCTTCTCAAAACCAAAGCACTGCAGGAATGTGTCGGTATAGCTGGAATATTAAAGCTATTTTTCCCACGTTCTGCTTTGAATGATTTTCAATTTACTTTTTTTTAAATTACACTATCACTAATTAAATACATCAGCAGTGGAATGGCATTTTTGTTTTACTGCGTGGACATTTTGCAACCTATTATTTGCATTCCTTTTTTTTGAACAGGTTAAAAATGGAACTAGTGGAGCTTCCTGTAGATCATAAAACCTGTTCCTGATCAGGTTAATTCTAGGCTACATTAACACCTTATTATGGAAACTAGACTGGAGAAATGCACAGACAGAGAGAGAAATAACCAGAGATTTGAATATTATGAATAATCATATTGCCTAGGGGCTGGGTTAAGAAGCCCATCTCCATAAACACACACCTTTTATCAGAGTTCTTCTCTGATCTTTATGTGGAATCACAGAATCAGAAAATCATTAAGGTTGAAAATGACGTCCAAGTTCACGGAGACCAACCACAGAGGTTAGATCTGGCCAGCTGGGACAAGAATCTGGAGCGAGCTTAGCCATTAAAAATTGGGTTTGCAGATGTAATTTTGCCTTTCCACTTGTTAGTTTGTATTTCCCACTCGAGCACGGTGTGGGCAGTGAGATGAGCCCAGCCAGCCTGGCTCCTGTTGTAGCATTAGCTGCAAACAGCTCCAAGGACTGAACCCAAATCAGCAGTGAAACCATTTGCAGTGAAAGCAAAAGACCTGGTAATAAACTGCTGATTAAATCCTCTGCAATTATGTTACATCTTCTGCCTGCTCCGAGCTCTCACGGATGCCTTTGCAGCAGTATTAGTTTTACCTTTTAGGAGTGTATCCATGATAACGTTATAAAACTGCAATTTGGGGAGTACATTAACAGTTTGGGTATTTTAATAAGCATTCAAACTTCCTTACAAAGTTCTAAGCAGTAAATTCATCCACTGTGAGAGTCAGTTCCCCCTAAAATCACAGTGTTGGCTTTCAGAGCAGGTCCCTGGATGCCGCTCCAGCAGCACTAAGGACAGTGCCACCTTCAGAACGGCCTCAGCTCGGCTTCCTCCTTCATTTCATCTCATTTATAATAAGATTTAGAATGAATTTAGGAAATGGAGAAGGACCTTTCGTGCTGTCCAGCCAGCAACCCTGGAGGAGCAGAGTCTCTGAAAGGCTGCAGAGCTGGTGTGTCATGGTCAAGGCAAGGAGAAGTCTTCTTTCCCACCTCCCACACACACTTATCCAACACATCCCGAGTCCACAGCCATGGACAGGGGGCCCAGGGGAGCAGAGCGGGCTCACGGCGTGGCCACTGCTGCGGGCAGTGTTTGCCCCACGGCTCCCGCGTGGGACTGGCTCCGTGCCTCATGCAGCGCCAATAACACCTTTTTTGGAGCACATTCCGTTTTCCTGACGGTGGAACTCTGACAGGCACTGCCATCTGCTGGCACCGGCCCTCCCAACCAGCCCTGCAGACACCACACGAGTGGGGTGTGCTGAGGGGTTAAAGCCGGGGCTGCATTTTCACAGCCCCTCTAACTCCTGAGGCTGCAGAAAGTCCCATTTCCCCAACTTCCCACACGTTTCCTTCAGCTGGGAAACAAGACCTTTCCCTTAAGGACGTTTGTCCACGAGCAGGTGGATAATTCTGACCCTTCTCCACCTTCTGGGATTACACAGAGCTGTGCCCACACCTCTGCCCAAGTGCCAGCTCAGCGATTTTGCCCTGACCCACAGGTCACACCCAGCACACACTGTGAGAGCGTTTTTTTGCCGTGGTTCCTCCCTGGCACAGGGGCTGGTGCCCCAGACACCTCTCAAAGCCACAAAAAAACAGGGCACTTGAGAGGTACCTACTTCAATCAGCATTAGAGGCCTTTTATGAGCCATTTATCTGCTCACCAAGGAGGCAGCACCTTCTCCCTGGCTCTGAGTCTCGGCTGCTTGGTATTTTACTTCCTCATTCCTACACTGTAAATTAGTTTCATGTATTATTTCAACTGACATCTTCCAAATTGTACTGATTAAAGACAAGCCAGACCTAAAAACAGTTCTCCAGCTGGAAACCACCCTTCAGGGAGTCAGTGACATTGCTGTGCCCTTGCTGAGCTGGGCAAAAGTTGTCAATGGCCTCCAAAGTTTGGAATATGTTAAAGAGCTGCAGGTATCAGCTACCTGGAGAGGGTGGATTTAACACCAAATGGCAGGACAGTTGGAGTGCCTTTGGACTCCTGTGGAAACGTGGAAATGCAGAGGGATTGCTGTTCTGTTCAGGATGGGATTCAGCACAGGCAGTGCCATTTAGGATGCACTGGGCTGAGTCCAAACAGCCACACCATTTCCCTTCTGATGCAGAGACAGGTAGTATCAGAAGGCAGCTAAATTAGACCTTGATGTTAGAGTGGGATGAATTATCTGATTCCAGCAGCATGGAGACACAAATTTCACTTCAGTGCAACATCTTAATGTTCCTGGGGGTTCTCACAAACCCTGACAGCAGTGCTGCTCTGCTCAAAGGACACACAGGGCTGGTTACAGGGGGAATTATGGCAACTGTGGAGTGCTCAGCTCCTGGATTCACAAACAGAACAACAAGATGTGCGTAGAACAAATTCTAATCTTATTTTGATATAATTTCAAATTATACCTGGCTCAGAGAGTGATTTATATCACAATGTATATCAAGAGCTGAATTTCTGCAGGCTCCTGAAGTATGAAACAGGGCAGCCCAATTTTTGAGCTACCATGAACCAAATAGGGAATTGCCTCCATTTTCCTGGCATTTCATGGGACATAAACGAGCCCCCTCCCTGATGACCAGAGACTGGCCTGACACTCATTACCCACAGGAGCAGTGTTAGGGTTCATTATTACCCAAATAACTCATTCCCCAAAGGGACAGTGACCCCTGAGAGCCCAGGGCTGGGGGTACCTGCTCTGCAGTCACTGCAGGCTCTGCTCGTGTTGAGAGCAGAGGGAGCAGCAGTGCCTTCAGGGAGCGTTTTAATTCGTTGTGCAATTTGATCTCTGGAATGAGAGATGTCTCTTCCCGTTTGTCAACCATTAACCGACCATCCCACCAGAAGAAAACCGAGTTGTAAGAGGCAGTGCTGGAAACAGCGTCTAAGATTGTCTTCTCCACCTCCCCCCTCCCCTGAGCCTTCAGCTGAGGCTCTGGGAGCCCTGATGTGACAGTCACCCACTCTGTCTCGCCTTCCTTTTGTGTTTTGGGGCTTAATCATCCCCCCGAATCCAAACGAACCTTGGGGAGTAGGCACAGAGGCAGACAACGGGAAGGAGAAGGGGAAGAAGTTTCCGCAATAAACTCCCCCGCTCGGTGTGTGGAGGAGTGAGCTCTGCCACGGCCTTTGATGTGATAATGAGGAGCTGATGCTCACCCAGGGAACGAGGCAGCTCCTCTCTCTCGCAGCTCCACGGGGCCGGAGCCTGGCACCGGCTCCCCGAGCCAACACATATCCCGATCCTTCCCACCTTTTAACTTCTGGATTGCCCGCGAGTGGGTTAATCCGGTTCTTACTGAACTGCTGTTATAATTAACACTAATTAAGCTGCAGGTGCAGCAGCAGAATCTAAGGCTGAAGGGCACCCAGGGACTAAACTTCCTACTGAGGCCCACGGGAGCTGCAGGGCAGGAAAACACAGGCCAGGGGCCCTGTGTGTGAAGTGACACACGTGTGCCATCTCCTCTGGGAATGACCCACCACTCCAGCTTCCAGCTCTGTTCACTGCCTGGGAGCTCAGAAACAGCCAAATCTACCAGTCATAGCACACTCTAATGATGGCAAATTTATGGAGACAATTTCCTTGTTAGGCTGTCACAATTCAAAAGGGTTTCTGACAGACACGAAGGCTTTGGTTCTTTCAGGTGGGAATCTCATTGCACTGATTTCCCTCTCAAAAACAGGCAGCCTTCCCTTTGGAGCGGGATGGGATGGGTGCATATAGGATATAACCAGAAAGGTACAGTCTAAAATCAGCCACTAATTAACCCCTTTGTTGAAAAAGGATCTCACCTTTTCCCACAAAGGCTTGTGGTTTTCCCAGGAGACAAGAGGTCGAGCCAGCAACTCCTTCATTTAACTAGGAAGAATCTTCCATCTGACTATCAAGTATCTATATCTAACTATAATCTAACTATGTGGGTATTTAGTTGATTCCAAAAGATTCCACAAAGTCTCTGCATGAGCGTGAGGCAGCAGTGGGAGCTCAACCAAAGCCCTGTGTGCTCCCTTCCAGTCCTGGACTGTCTCCCTCTGGGAACCTACCATCCACTGAACATCATAGGACAGAGTAACACAAACCACCCTCTTCTAGCATATTTTTTCAAATGGGAAGAGTGTACAACAGTTCACAGACTCTGAATATTCTGAGTTGGGAGGGATCCCCAAGGATCCTTGAGTCCTGCTCCTCAGTGAATGGCCTGTACAGGGATGGAACCCACGACCTTGGCATTATTGGCACCACATTTTGTGGCCACTTAGCAGAAAGCACAAATCTACAGGGCAAACCCAATTGATCCTGAAGATCAGTTTGAGGCACTGCACGTCAGCACATCTGGTTTATTTAACTGGCACATTTCAATCCTATTTGCAATCCACTTTTAGGAACTAAAAGCAACTCAGCCTCTGTTGTAGCAGGCCTCACACCCCGTTGCTCCCAGATCACTTCAGGATTCTCCTCAGCTCTACTCTGGCTGCAGAAAAATGCCCTCCACTGACTCTGGGGCAGCCTTTTTATTACAGTTTGATCCCCTGTGTGCAGCAGCCCTGGGTCACAAAGGCCTCTCTGCAGCCACAAACAGGCCCTGTACGGAGCAGCCTCTCCCCAGCTGCCCTTTCCCTACATCCCAGTGCATCCAGAGCAGCTCTGGAGCCAGAGGGGCCTGTTGGAGAGGGAACCAGCAGGATGAGCTGGAAATAACCCCAGCAATTAACCCTTGGCTTCTCTGGCACAATTAGTGTGGGAGATCCAAGCCTCATCCCTTTGGGCCTGGCTGATGTCACTGGGAATTGGACACTCCAGCCATGACTGAGCTGGGCTGGGTTGGAACTGGAGGGCTGAAGGTAAAAATCTTTATCTTAAATTCACAATATAGACGGCTCAGTTTTAGGAAGAAACTCTTCTGTACCTTGCACTGGGATCCTTTGAGTAGGAGAAGGATGATCCACCCATCCAAACTGGGAATTCCTGCTGCCACAGTACAGGAGCACAGTGGCCACATGTGGCACAGCAGACCCTGCACACTTTTTTCCCCTGCAAGGGTTGGAAATGCTCTACCAGGGGAATTTTTACCTCATCACATTTCCAGCACTTAGGCTGGGCAGTGGATCTCTGCAATTCAGTTTTATTCTTTAGTAAGTTTTATTCCTTTGCACTCAACAGACCTTCAAGCCAATTTCTGAGATGCATTTTACACCTTCAAGGGAGGTTTTAAGAACAAAACCAATCATTCCATTCCTCCCCAAAGTGTCTGTGTTCAGTGAATAATTTGCATTAAATTCAAAAACTATCACTCTTCATTTGAAAACTCTACAAACAGTTACATAACTTGGAATTCCACATAATTTACTAAAATTAGTAAAATTTTCAGCAGCTTTTCAGTCATTGGGGAGCTTGAGAAAACCATTTCTAGAATTTTATTTGCAGGCCTTGCAGCAGCATTCAATATTTATAAGGAATTCCCTGTCTTGGTAGCAACAACTGACAGTTACGAAAAATAAGTACATCATAAAATGCATTAATATTTTAAGTCTAAGACTGCTGGAGGAAGATATTCCCAGCTTTTGCCTGGCTGGTTGATATTTAGTTCACACAAATAGCTGAAAAAAGAGACATATCTAAGAGGGCATGGAGAGAGTGTATAAAAAACTGCAAAAATGACAGTGAAAGATTTGTCTCTGTTTCCACAATAAATCATCAGCAGAATTAGGAAAAGAACCTTTTTTTTGTTGTTTTTACTCCAGCCACTCATTCAGGGACCTCTGTTATGTGCTCAGATATTGCCTCACAATAAAATCCTTCCCCAGCCTCCAAATAAAACGTTGAGATTGTGCTGAATCCAGGATTTTCCACAAAAAAATGAGGATAACTTGTGTTTAATGATGCAGCAGAGAGAGAAAAGATAAACCCTGATATTTCTGTAATAAAGTGGCTTTTTATGATCCCCCTGCATGTCGGGGCTGGCAGAGCTGGACTGGAGCCAGGGCTGTTTACGGTGCCAGCGTGCCTGTGCCGCGCTCTGGAGCATCTGCACAGTTTGTTCCTGCCGGGTTTGTGTCTCTGGAGCCAGCTGACCTTGAAACTCTCATCTGAGGGAAAAGAATGAGAGAAAAAATCAGCAGGCAGAGTCCCACCACCCCCTGTATATTCCAGTTATTGTCAGAATATTTTTCCTCTGCTCCGTTTGCACAGAAGCGACATCCAATAACACTGGAAATGTTCCTGCTGTCCCAGGAGAGGCATGTTCAGAGTCAAACCAGAGGAAATTAAAGACCTCTCAAGCAATCCCCTGGCACAGGTTCATAAATATAAAACTGCAGGCAGTGACTGGCTCCAGCTCCGAGGACAAAATGTGCTAAAACTCCAGGGTCCCTGTGCTCCTGCCGCCCCCGTATTCCCTGCTCCTCATGGGGCTGGGCAGCTCCTGTCCCCTCATTATCCACACCAACCAGACAGGATGAGGCATTTGCTGTGGGAATAGCATTCCCTAGAGCACCTCTGCCGTGACAGCCCTCTCTAAACACCCCTCTGACTGCTGAAATTCCCATCCCTCCACCAGTGGGCTGGTGTGTGCTGGGACACACTTCGGCAGGTGATGGGGGACTGTGGGATCTGAATTCCCCAGAAAAAGGAGGGATGCAGACAACTCCTCTTCAGCTCTTTCCACAGTCTGTAAGTTGGCTGTCCCGCCTGGAACTTAGGCTACAGGATGACTTTTCACAGAATCACAGGATCACAGAATATCCCCAGTTTGGAAGGGACCCACAAGGATCATGGAGTTCAACTCTTGCATTCCTTTGCGGGGATCCTGTTCTATGGCACTTGGCAGTTTGTTTTACCCACTGTGGTGGGAACTTGATCAACTTGCAGAGTTTTAATTCTCTGCTGTTCTTTGCATCGAAAATTAGAAGATTAAGTGCTTGCTCTTGCCAGCCACAGGAGAAACAGCTTTCCCTGGACTCTTCCAGAATTTCAGCATTGGTTGGGTGGGTTGGTTGGTTGTTCCTGCTGCTGGACTGCAGCAACAGAATAAAATTCCAGTCCTCCTGATCTTATCTTGTGTGTTGAAAGTCAAATAGATGTAGGAAAGGCAGATTTATGGAAACAAATAATATTTAATACTAGGTCTTGATAGATCCTAGACTGGTGAAGTCATGGAGAGCTTCAGCTGAGCCCTGCCCAAACACCCCAACAATCCCACGCTGTGCTGAGAGCATTGTCCAAACACTCCTGGAGCTTTGTCAGCCTTGGTGTTGTGCCCACTGCCCTGAGGAGCCTGTTCCAGAGCCCAATCACTTTTGGGGAACCCTTAATTTGGAGACCTTCCTTAAGGTGTTCCCCATCCTCCTGAAGAGTGAACATATGAGGTTTACTGTGGTCTGTATGAAACCCTGATGGAGGTTAGTGATGGGGACCTTCCAGAGACAAACTGGGTCCTCTGCAACCTTCAACCTCCCGTGGAAGCACGTGGAATTCAATGACACAATGAGCACAGGGAGTGCTCCCTTACATGCTGTAACTGTGCAGCAACACCTCACTAATGTTGCAGGAAAACTCTTGGATTCATCCCACAGTCACTCTGGGAAAATTTCCTTTCCACCTCAATTTGCCTGGGGCTTATTCCTGTGCCACTCCATGCACCAACTCCAAATCTCTGTGCTGCATAGGGCTTAAATTGTACAGGAAAAAATGCTTCACCCAGATGGATGGAATTTACTTTACTTTTTGGTTGGTCATGATACATCTGAGCCCAAGATGAAGGAGATGAGTGTAATCTCAGCCAACATAAAACCTTCTCAGCATGGAACACAACCACAGACATAACTCAGCTCAGTCCAGCAGTCCCACTGCTCCTGCAGGAATAGACAGAAGGAATTATTGACTAGATTTCCCAGAACGTCCCAGTGCAAATGAGGCATAACACCAGAACTGTAGACATGTCAGAAAGCATAAAAACAAGCTTTCCCAGGAAATATGATGCCATATGGACATGGGCTTTGTTCTGGTGAGGCTTCTTTCAGCTCCCCAGGCTTTTCTATGTCATAACGTTTCCTGGTGAGGTGCCTGGGTTGTGTCAGCTCAGCACAGAAATTACCTTGGGCTGTGGTGTTTCCACACTCCCCAAACCCCTGGAACACACAGATTCTGTGCTGTCCCATTCCCCGGGAGTTGATTCATTTGTGCTGACAGCCTGTACACACCTTGTCATACAACAAAGTCACTGACACTGAATTGTCAGAGGGGCTCCGATCGTTACTTTGGGTGATTTATCCAGGGCTTATCCAGCCCTCTGAGCCAGGGCCAAGGAAACTCCCCCCTGTCCCTAGACCAGATGTGTTCTCATCTGAACTGTGTTAAATCTGAGGTAAAACTACCAAAGCCAACAGACGTGGTGCTACCACCAGCCCCTGCTTCAACTCAGAACGATGCTCCCCTCTGTGTCCACTCCATCCTCAAAACATCAGCAGAACAACCACAGCTCCAGGAAAAGTTCAGCCTCTCTGATTTCTCCCGATTGCTCTGCAAAATGATTTTGGTACGTAAGAAAAGGTCGAGCAATTTTTTTTTAATTGGTGACACTGACTATTTTAAGAAGGAAGACAGAGCTTTGTGGGGCTCAGGCAGTCATGGCATGAAAACGCCCAAAGCTTCACCTTCCCCTCACCCTCCTCCACCTTTATTTCACCTTTTACAGAGGTTTTCCCACCACAAAGAGCAGTTGCCTCCAGCAGTCCCTGCACAGCCCAGTAGAGGGGAGTGGGCAGCCACACTGTTTTTTCTGTCCTGACCAGTCTCAGGGTAAAGCCACACATCTCCAGAACATTTGCAAGGAGTTCCAAAGGGTTAAGCATTTTATTTGCACTAAGCATTTGTTTCCTAGTGGAAGGTGTCCCTGTCCATGGCAGGGGTTGGAACTGGGTGATCTTTAAGGTCCCTTCCAACCCAAACCATCCTGTGATTCTCAGCACAAAGTAGAAGCTTTACTGAAATAAGGTCTTTGCCCACGGTTTTCCGTGGAAATGATATGTGCCAATTTTAAGTCCTTTACCCATAGATGAGGACCAGATGTGAGTTTACAGTTTTAGAAAGTACTTAGGAGTTACTGTGCAGGACAAGCATGTTTGGACACCTCTACCATTTGCAGAGGAGGTTGTGCAATGTCGAGGTTCATCCCAGGGTGAGTGGTGGACACCTCCAGGAGATCTTGCTGTAGGAGATGCAGGTGCCTGTCCCATAAATCCCTGTGGCTCTGTGGAACTGGACATGACAAAAACTTTGTAAAGGGGAAACTTCAGCACAGAGAGACATCAGGGTATGGACACACTGCAAGGGAAGAGCAGGTGACTGTCTCATCTACCCAGCCAAGCCATGGAACCTGTCAGGGCATTATCAGGTCAAGAGAGATAAGGTGACCCTGAGATTGGCTCAGTTGGTTGGAGCATTGGTGCTAATAACACCAGAGTGTGGGTTTGACCCCCATATGGGTCATACCCTTAGGAGTTGGACTGGATGATCCTTGTGGGTCTCCTCCAGCTCAGAATATTCTGTAAATATTCTGTCAGGCAACTGATTCAGAGCTGGCTAAATTCCTACTCTAGCACTAAGACAGAGGCTCTAAAAGCAGCTGCCTCTTGAAGGCAGCACCCAGAGCAACTTGTCCAAAACTGAAGCAGGAAGAGCCCAGCCAGAGCTGTGTCCACCCTGCCACTGCCCCACAGAGACCATGGATTTCCAGCCTGCACACAGGGAAACACCCCACTGAATGCTCTCACTGCTCATCACATGCTATACTGGAGGCTGCTTTCCCTCACCCAGAGTGGCAGCAGCTCTGTGCCACCCAGCCTGTTCTCACTGCCCTCCTGACTCGCCCCGATGGGTTCACTCAGCTGTAAAACAGCCTCTCCACAGGGTTATTTCTAATGTTCTGACCTTCACAAGCAAGGCCAGGGGTTTTGCACAATTGTCTGGTAAACGTACTCCTGCAAAGAGAGCAGGGAGCCAAGGCTTCACTCTGCAAAGAGAGGGAGGGACCTGCAGTTCTTCACTGAGGGGAAAAACCCAGAATGCCTCATATTTCTTTCTTTTGATAACAACAACCACACACAAATGAGTGGCAACTTCCAATGGAACAATGGGAGAGTGTCAGCCCTGAGGAACAAGGACAAAGCTCTGCTGTTAGCAGCAAAGGTCCAGCTGTGGAGTTGCTGAGGGAGGGCAGGAAGGCAGGGCTGCAGCTCCCCAGCACTGCCTGCCTGGCACACAGACCCTTCAGCCAGGCTTGCAGATGCTCAGCAGTGCCTGGCTCCCAGGATCCAGCTCTCCCTGGGGAGGCTTTGCCTAAATTTCACAAGGCCAGGCTCCACAGGACTGTGAACTCCACTCAGCCAACAGTCAAAGATAGCCCTTTTCCCAGTGAAAGAACAGAACAAAGAGCATAAAACATGTGAAGAGTATGTGCTGATTTCTTCACTACCCTGTCGTGTGTCTTCGCTGCCTCTGGGACCTTATTCCTGCCCCTGGGAAATGACTAAACAAACAATCATTCCACACAACTTGCTCACTTCCTTACTCTGCCTCACTCATGGGCTCCATCCAGCCCATTATCTGCAGAGGATTCCAGCAGAGCTCTCATTCTGTCACGGGATGTGCTCTCACTTTCCTCATGGCTCCCATGAGAGATCAGTGCCTGACTTCAGCAGGTCAGGATATCAAACCAGGCTTTCTACCTTCTTTGCCTTTCTCCACCTGGGTTATCATCTGTGAAAAATAGGATGATGACTGTCCTGTCTCTTTTTCTCCTCTCCCCTGCATCCCCAAAGAGAGGCTGTTTCATTTATTAATACCGACAGAGTCCATGGAGACTTGCAGATAAAGACTCGCTGTGAAGCAGAATAAAATGTTCTACCTTGCAGAAGGATTGTGCTTTACTATTTCTTCTCAAAGCATCTACTGGCATTGTTGAAAATAAACCCAGCAGTAACAATCAAACAAACAAAGCCTGAGTCTAACAGCCAGGTAAACAGGAACAGATGGAATGAATTCCTGATGATGGAAGAAAGAGAGGGTTAAAATGGTCAATTGGCCATTGACCAAAAAAGTGACCTTAGAGATAGATCCCAAGGGGGACATGACCACCATCAGAAGGTCCTGCTGCAGAGGAAAACAGAGGCACAGAATATCTGGGAGCCTCTGAGGAGCAGCAAGATCAACTCGTTGGATTGTCAAGGGACTTAAAGAGCAGCAGTACAAGGGATGGCCACTGTTGTGCAAAAGATAATTCACTGTTGCAGCTACACAGAACTCATCCTGAATTTTGCTGGTGAATATTTAACACAGCCCCAGAAAGACAACTGAAAGTAAAGCCAAATATCCCCTAATCTGGGTATTCCTGTTGGTGTATTCTCCTGGCAGACACGAGACTGTCCCCATGGTGCTTGAGCAGCTGTGCCACCCTCTCCTTATCAAGATCTCAGGCTCAGGCACTCAGGGGGTCACACACTCCAGAGAAAGCCCTGGTAAGGCAGGTCTGTGCTCCCAGCAAGCCTGAATCCACAACCTGGATCCACAGCTTGGGGGGCCCTCAGAGGCTGGTGCAGGGACAACACCTTGAGACCAACATTTTAGAAACATCTCGGGCCCTTGAGAACAACTTCAACTTCCAGAAATGCCTTTTCAGAGCTTCCAGGAGCATGTTTGGTTGGAAAGCAATGTGAGAGGAGACACGTAAAGGATGAAATGAGGTGTGATCACACTTCAGGCTTCATACCAACTGATTAATTTTAGCTCAGAAAAACCTTGGTAGAGCACAGTGAGTACCCGGGATATCTGAGCTTGTTCTTCTACCCAATTAATAACCATGGACACCAAGTTGCAGACAGTAACTAACACTTCTAATGCCATCTTATGCTGGAGGGGTGACAGCTCTAATGCCCCATAGAAGCCTGATGTTACCAGACAAACGCAGCTGAAAATCTAGAAACAAAACTTCACCAGGTCTGAACTGGGGACCAGTTGTTCCACGACCACAAACACCTTCCTCCACACAGTGTTTCAAAATTCTATTTTTGTAGCTTCAAGTAAAAAAAGAGACTTCAGATCCCTCTGAATCAGGTACCAGTGTCGCTGTTCAGGACACTCACTTGTGTTTTCCATCCCAAATTCCTTTGCTTAGGCATGCAGAGAAGGGACGAGGTGACAAGGATACAACTGCCAATGTGGGTATATGGTTCTTTACCAACACAAGCCTCCTCTTTTCTTCTGTATGTTTAGCTTAATGTTTTAAAAGGAGGATTTGGTGACTAGAAAAGGGAAGTGACTCCTGGTTTAACACCCTCCCTGCCTGTGCCCTCTACCCAAGGTGCCATCAGCTCCCTGATCCCGCTGCCCTGCTCTGTGACTGATCCCATGGGAATGGATTCACTCTCCAGCCAAACATCCTGGTGCTGAACACCAGCTCACTCTGTGGATGGAGGGAAGTGCCTTTTTTGCAGCCACCCCTGCCCTGCATTTCCAGGGGAGCAAGGACCCCTCTGGCACTCCTCTCCCCTGCTGAGCAGCTGAGTTACAAGTAAGTCCAAGTAATGAGCTTTTCTCCTGCCACTGAGAAGTGGGAATAATTTCCTCCATCAGCAGAATTGCATAAGCCCCACTCTCCCCATGTGGCACTGCCAGCAGAGGTGTTCTCCCTCTGGCCTTGTCAGAGGACTGGGGGCATTCTGGACCCCACTGCTTCAGGAATTCTTTATGGCAGCTGTGCTTTCCAGCATAGCAACTTAAAGCCAGGGCTAAATTCTCCTCAGCAGTTCTCTGTGCTTTCTGAAAAGTTAAGTGTGTGAACGTGTCAGAAAGACACAAACCATCTTGGTTTGTTCAGCCTGGGCAAGAGGAGGCTGAGGGGAGATCTCACCATGGTCTTCACCTCATGAGGTGCAGAAGAGGGGCAGGTCCGATCTCTGCTCTCTGTGACCAGGGACAGCACCCAGGGAATGGCTGGAACTGTGTCAGGGGAGGGTTAGGTTGGGTATGAGAGAAAGGTTCTTCCCCCAGAGGGTGGTTGGCACTGACCAGGCTCCCCAGGGCAGTGGGCACAGCCCCAAGGCTGCCAGAGCTCCAGGAGGGTTTGGAAAATGCTCTGAGGGACAGGGTGGAGTTGTTGGGGTGTCTGTGCAGGGCCAGGGGTTGGATTCCGTGATCCTGATGGGTCCCTTCCAACTCAGCATGCTCTATGATCCATGATTCTGCAGTGGGATCATCCCCCATGTGCAGTCACTCTGGAGTTTCCCCTCTCCCAATTTCCCCCCTACTCTGTGCAGAGGGCACAGAACACGAGGCCTCTTTGCTGCTCAACCCTGGCACTGACTCCAAGGGGTTAAACACCCCCAGCCTCTGCCCTTCTGGATTTCCATAGGCATTGCCAAGCCAGCACCACAACCGGCCTTGTTCCTGCATTTAAATAAGCCTATGCATTTAAATTTTGTCATTAGAGGCAGCAGAGGAGGACAAGGCCTCCAACAACCTGCTGTCTAAGAATACAGAAGACTGAAGTGATTACAAACCTTTTACTTTCATTAGCAGCAAGGCTTGAAGGTGCTGCAAGGGATGAGGGACATAATCAACCTCATCTGCAGGACTGTTCTTCCATTTCAGACACACATTTACACTCTCTTCAATCTCTGTGCAGGGGGAAGGCTGTCGGTGACACCCAGGCGAGCAAAACCCCAGTTCTCACATTTCCCTCGGCTGTGACAGGGCTTGTTCACAGCAAAGAGAGTTTTGGCAGTGACTCCCAAGCCTTCGGCCCTCAGACTGAGTGCTCAGCTATCCCAATGAGAGCTCAGCCATCCCAGTGAGAGCTCAGCCATCCCAGTGAG
>NW_020884916.1:6227013-6253012 GCF_003945725.1 Corapipo altera | reverse complement strand
GCTCAGCCATCCCAGTGAGTGCTCAGTCGCCCGTTTCTGCTCCACTCCCTCCACCATGCTCTGCGTGGTGCTCAGAACCGGAAGGATGGAATCACCTCTCCTGGGACTGGAATAACATTGCAGTGGATTCCAAATCCCTCCCCGTGGTGAGCACAGAGTAAATAACTCCTGGGAGGCTGCCAGCACAGCTACATCGAGGTTAATGAATAAACAACCGCCTGCAGCACTGACTTCCCCGCTCTTAAAATATATATCTTTGGTTCCATCTTCGAGAGAACTCCTCTCCTATAAATAACCATTCCAAGAGATAAAGGCATTAAATCTTTTTTTTTTTTCTTTGACAGAACAGAGATTATCAACATTTATACAGAAAAACTGCTGTTAGGCAAACAGGCTCTTCATAGAGCTTTTTATAGAAAATGTCGACTTTATCGTGGAAAACAGAACACTGGAAAACCAGAAGATGCAAA
This sequence comes from Corapipo altera, assembly GCF_003945725.1. Taxonomy (NCBI): domain Eukaryota; kingdom Metazoa; phylum Chordata; class Aves; order Passeriformes; family Pipridae; genus Corapipo; species Corapipo altera. The sequence goes on along the minus strand of NW_020884916.1, from coordinate 6,252,542 downwards.
TATAGAAAGGGACATTCTGGAAATGTTTTCCTTGTTTTCCTCATTTCTTCCTGATGGGAGATGCTCTCAAAGCATTGTTTTCCAGGAAAACAATGAAGGAAGCTCGGAAAAGGGGAGATTGCTGTGAATTAGAATCCTGAGGTCACTGCTGAAAACAGGATTCAACTGCTCGGTTATGGATGCATTTTTTGAAATATTACCCTAGATGTATAACGAGTTTAATCTAATTAATCTAATTATTGAAAATAATTTAATTAATAATATTTAATTGAGTTAATAATCAGTTTAACCAACACAATAACTTAGATCTCCAAGAGTGCCTTGGGTGATTTGGAATGTCCAACATGAAGGACAACAAAGGGAAGTCACTTTACAGTGCACTTTGTGGGAGTCTCTACCATTCCAGGGGGCTCAGAGCACCTTGGAGTCATTTGTCACTTGTGAGAATCTAGGTCATTTACTCCCCTCCTCCTGCTCTGCTTTTTTTAATGCCAAATATAGAACGAATTTTCTGGCTTCAGACTGAATCAAGTTGTTAATTACACTCTTTCCTAAAAACCTGCAATTGAAATTCACTTGGGGAGTCTCTGAAAGCTGGAGAAAGCTATTCTTTCTTATAATATTCTTTTGACATGTCTTAGAGGAAAAGGGAAGAAAGCCCATTTGCTGTTAATTTCTCAGTTTTGAGGATGATATTTAACAGAACTAAATCCCTTTAAGGGCTCAGTTATGCTCTTTGAAGCCAGTGGGAAAAAATGCCATTGAGTTTCCTTGCAGGAGAACCAGCTTGCTGCCTTGAAAAGTGATGTTAAACGATCTGCAGGATGCTATGTGATGCAAGGAAAATTCATTTGTGCCAATAGGTGAAAAAGATGGGAACCCGGCATGTACCAGGAGTGGTATAAAAATAACCAGATTATTTCAGGGTCTACCTCATCAATGAGCTCACGGTCAAAGGATGTGGAACAATTCCATGCTCAGTTCCTGGTGCTAAAAAAGCCTCTGTGTGTTGGTGTAGCACACCTGCCTCCCAGGAACGTTGAGAGGTGGAACAGATGGATTAACATGCTTTGGAGATGAAAAGTGCTGCTTGAGTATTATCAAATTTATTATTAATGATGGAGCCATTAAAACAATGGGATGGATAATGACAGTTAATTCTTGTATCAGTGCTTTTGTCTTCAGAACACTCCAGGGCAAACTCTGGTGTCACCGAGTCACAAAGCTGCTCTTGGTTTCAACTCTGAGCAGATCTGGCTCTGCCCAAGCCTTAAATAACTTTTTTTAACATACAAATCCTGTTCCCAAGTTCCTCCAGACTCAGAGGGTCCTATCTCCACCTGTCCCTGTAGGTGGCCAGAAGCACTGGGTGCTTATTGCTCTAAACCCAAGGGAAGAGCAGCTTCCAGACTGGGCATCATTGAGGGAAGAACTCATTTATTTATTTATGGTAGGGCCTCCAAAAAGTAAGGATACAGACTTCCCCAGCCCTCACTCTACTGATGGAGAGGGATGGGCACCTCTGCAAGGCAATATCTGTCTTAGAGGGAGGACAAATGCCTTCTGAGCACGAGGGGAACCAGAGCTGGCTTTACTCCACCTCATTTTTGTGTGCCTACAGGTGAGTGGGAGGATTCCAACCTTAAGTCACTTCTCCCTTAGGATGCAAAGGGTTGAGAACTCCAAGAGATGCACATTTCTTTAAGCTCTAAGGTGACAGCAATGCAGGGAGAGCAACAGCAGCCCCCCAGCAATGAGGTGACTCCTGCAGTCTCTCCTCTGCAAAGAGTCCAGATGGACTCCAAGTTTCAGCTCAAATCCAGGAAGGAAAGTCTAAGCAGGAATTTGGACAAGGACACATGCAGCTGGTAGAGCACAGACTAAATAATTCAAGATGCAAAGGACTCTGCAGAATATGGGGACATCCAGAGGCAACTGGTTCTTGCCCAAAGCGAAGGGAAGGCTGATCCTCACAAGTGGCCTGGACAAGAGGTGGGACAAGAGGCTCAGATGTGGTGACAGGAGGAATAAGAGCAGCTCCTCCAGGTAATATTTTCTCTGACTTTAGCAGCTCAACACTTGGACTAAGTTTTCCCTCAATTCCTGTGCCTTTGACATCCATACAAACCAAGGCACCGTTAATGAGCCATTGCATATAGATGAGCTGGCAGCCAGTCTGAGCTGCCACACCACACATAAAAGCCAAAGAGGGCCCTGGGCTCTCCTGCTCTGACACAGAAGCTGCTGGACCCACGTTCTGTGGAAGTTCTGTGGTCTGGGGGACACAAAGCTGGGCAGATTTTCTCCCCCCTCCCTTCTGTGCTCACCTTCACCACGTCAGACCCCAGGTAAGAGGTTCATGGCCACAGTGCTTGCTTGGGAGCTGCAAAAATCCCCAACATGTCCTTGCTCAGAATCGTCGTGTCAGGACTGTAGAAGGGAATCAGAAAATCCTTTTCTGGTGGAATGGGATGTTTGGATTCTAGTCTGCCTTGCCACTGGCTCACCTTTCCTTGGGCAACCCTCTTGCCGGTTCTCTCCCTCAGTGTCTGCTCCCACAAACCAGGCTACTGAGGAAAACATTGCCAAAGGGAATCTCTGCATCTGCTGGGGTCATCCAAGAAAATGAAGGCAGAACATTCAGGTGTTACTCTTCTCTGGGAATGCTGAATGGATTTGTGGCAGTGACATGGAGCTGGAAGGGCCTTAAAATAACAGCTTTGTGAAAAACTGGGGTGGGATAAGCTGGTACAAGCTCCCAGCATATTAGAGTTGTGTGGGAACTGTTGTTTTAACCCTGTATTAGCAGCAGCCATGAGGTCTTCACCTCACAGTAACTTAAGAGCTAAGCATGTGTAACTGGGCAGTTAACGAAGAGCAGCTACTGATTTTCACAGCTAGACCTGAAATAGGGGGTTTCAGTCCCCCAGCACCAAAAAGTCTCCATATTCAGCTGCACAGAGATGCAAAGAGGTTGTCAAAACTCCTGTTTAAACAAGTAACCACCCCAAAATTATCTCCCATTTTGGGCATGACAACATGTAGTACATGGTTCACTTCCTTAATCTCACAGTCAGTTACTTTTCTCAAACCAAATAAACATCAGCAGGGAAAGGGAAAAATCTGCATATGTGTTAGTAATAAATTTAAAAATCAGGGCATACCACTTAAGGGTTGAGTTGTCAGAAAATGGTAATTAAAAGTGTTCCAGCTGACAGTGCTGCTTTAATGAATTATTAGTAATGTTCTCTGAGAACATTGGATGAAAGACACCATAAGAGTTCTTACTTAAACAAACCAATTTTCTGCATGATGCAACTTGGCCGCACAAGAGGAGGAAAATCTCCATTATAGAATCAAATTACAGAAATAACCAAGTAATGGTTTGAACGATCAGGAAGGAACAAGTGCCCATTCTGTACTGATTACCTCTATTTCCTATACCACAGCCTTTCCCCATAGGTGCTGAGCTAATAACTGCCATTATTTTCTTACATTCTGTTTTGGATAATGTCTGATCACTCCAGAGGCTGCTGGATCCCAAGCCAGCCTTGCCTGGTTGAGCACAGGGGGGCTGGACAAGGCAGCTCAGGGCACTTGGGTGAGGAGGTGGATGCTGGGGATGGATGCAGAGGGCATGGACCTCCAGGGATGGGCTCTTTGGTTGTTTAAATTTCACCATCATCAAGTGGCTCTTTGTGCCCCTTACTGTTCTGATGCAGTTCCTGTTCCAGACAAACCCAAGCTTGGTGAGCAGGGAACAGCTGGGGAAAGTGTGGAGGGGCTTGGAAACACAGCCCTGCTTAGGGGGAGCAATGTGTGGAGCAGGGAAGGATGAGGGCAAAGGGCACTAAGCCTTAATCATGGATTTGTGTTTGGGTGTGAGGAGCCAGGGGCTGGGAGCTGGTGGGGAGCTGGTGGAGAGAGGCTCTCATGCCTCATTTCCTTTCCCTGGGCTTCTTGCTGCTTTCCAGCTCCATCCAGATTTGTTATTTGTCCTTGACTGTTTCAGGAGCAATGTAAGAGGGTGCAGCTCTGGGAATCCACCTTTCTTGGCAGAAGTTCTGTGGACACCCTCTAGAGCTGGTAAGCAGGGATGGCCTTGGGGAGCTGGGTGGGTCCTGGAAGGGGGTGGTCGTGGCGAAGGCACTTTCCAACCTTGGAGTTCAGAGCCCCCTACCCCTGGAGGCTGTTCTTGTGTTCCAGCTGTTACCAGCAGCTCACCTCAACTCTGAGGTCTCTGGACTAGCAGGAATTAGGGGAGTTTGCCTCAGAAATGCAGCTTTACCTTCCAGGCTGCCACAGACCCGTTGTCTGTTCCGTGGGCAGCACAATCCCCAAAAAGCTGCGCTAGCCCTACATCCCCTGCCCCTGGAGCAGGGCTGCAGCTCAGCCTGCCCTCAGCAGAAAAGGAGCTTTAGAGCTCAGATCCAGAGGGCTTTATTACCCCCCAAAGGTGTTCACAAGCCCTCTCTCCAGAGCAGGGAGCTGGGACCACGCCGGGGCCGAGGGGCTGATGAGTTCACACACTGCGTGCTGAGACCTCACAGAGGTAAGATGGGTTTGTGCCTTTCTTGCTTTCACCAGGCAGGGTTTGGACATGTGAGCATTCCATGAGAAATGCAAAGGAATTTCAGCTGGCTCCTGCTTTAATAAACCCTCTGTGCTCTGGGGAGAAATGTGCCCAGAGGAACCACCCGCCAGGTCACCAACAGCAAGGGATGGCTGGAAGCCCTAAGAATGTCCATCCCAAAGAGGAAAACAAGTGGTTACACCATGGCAGGTGCACCCTGGGAAACAGCCACAGAGTGCTGGGGGGCACCTTGTGTGGGAATGTTTACTGATATCGAGAGAAGTTCCTCTCACTTCCTTTTTCCATTTCAACGTGGAGGTTGTGTCCAATCTCGTGCTCACACAATCTGGTGATGGCCCAGCGAGATGAGATCCTCCTTCAGTCCTCAAATATAAACTGTAGCTCTACTGCCTGTCTTAAATGAGCTGCCTGGGCTTTTCTAACATTTTGAAGGGTAAAGAGAGGTAAATCCTTCCCAGGGTTTCCACCACTTCAGTGGGACTCTGGAAACCCCCAGTGACATCCCGAGGTTTGCTGCATAATTGAATTCTGCTTGAAGTACAGGAACTGAGACAAGGGTCTTAAAGGCTCGTTAATGTCTGAGATAAGAGCTTCACTTTGGGAAGTAATTTAGTCTCAGGTTCCAATTAGGCACTTAACAGAGGCAGAAACTTAAAATAGGAGTCTTGGTACCTTGTGTAGCTGATGATCCAGGGAAGGTTGAAGCAATTCACCTTGAGATACCAGTTCTGACAAGTGAGAGGGACTTTGAGGCACCTGAGCCACCAAAGTGGGCACTTCATTAAGTTCCCTCAGGTTGTTTGAATGAATTGACACCACAGCAAATTCCAACAAGATTTAAGCTCCTAAATGAATGGGAAAGATGGAAGATGCCTGAGCAGGGTAAACTGTATTTCCCCCTGGAACTGAGGCACAAGGAGAGGTGTAAAGGATAGCTAAGAATTCAACATTTTCTGTCTGGTTTTGTCTGGAGCAGAAGGACCTCCTGCAGGAAATACATTAGATGCTGAACAATAAGAGGCAGAAAGAGCCACTGGGCACTTGGTGATGGTGTAATTTAAACACAAAGCCTTGCACAGTGTGGGAACTCATAAATCTAAACTTAAAACTTTCCTTTGCAAAAGGACCTGCAAATCAGCTTAATATTTGTCCACCTCCAAACCTCTCTGTTCCGCTCCTTGCTGAGAATATTAAGATATTATTCATGCAGAAGCTTTTTTCCCTTCCTGGATAATAAACAAGTTTCTACCAGGACAGAAACTGGGCATCTAAGATTCTCCTAAGCTCTGTGCCCCATTGCAGTTCTGACCCCAGGAAGCTGATGCTGCTGCCACAGCACCACATTCAAGAGGTCTCAAAACTTTGCAATCATTGCATTTTTCCTGCAATACTCTCGTTTCTCTTCCATCTTGTGAGTAGGTGGGGAAACAGGCACAAAGGGGAGAATATTTGTCCTATAGTACACAAAAAAGCAGGAAAAGTTTGGACTCTGGGAATGCTTTATCACGTGACTGTATTTTCTAGATCCTGCAGCCAAAAGCCATTTTATTAGGACAGATCAGTTTGGTTTGGGTTGAGACACAGGATGCTCCCTCAGTTCACTCCTTGCTGTGAAACAGCAAGGAACAGAATGAGCTGAATACTGGTCTCTGACCCTGCTAATAAGTTGATTTAATTGGATTTGATTTTTCAAATCATCTCAAGTCAGCCATAAACTCTGGAATTAGCATAGCCTGTCTCAGCACAGGAGAGATTTTCAAGGAGCAGAAGGAGATGAGGTCCATGGCCAATGAATTTCAAATTACACTGAGGATGAACTCAGCCATATGCATGTCAAACTAAAACTGTGCAGGCTCTGAGAGCACCAAGCAGCAAAGTTATTAATGGCTCCCAATTGCTATTAGGAATGCAAAGGAGCTGCTTTGCACCCAGTTTGTTCAGATGTCTCTTCACATCAATGACCCATGTGACGGGTCAATAATTCACTCAGTGCACACTGAAAGCCAAGAATGTCTTGCAAGTCAATTATACTTAAATAAATAATTAGGAGAAGAGAAGGAACTGAAGGATTGGACTAGAAAAAGCTCTGCTGGTGAAATACTGCATATCCCAGGAAAAGCAGAGTATTCCTGGTTTCAGATCTTCAGCTTGTGTTCCCCAGTGCCTTCAAAGGGTTCTTGCCCCTGAAAGCAGAAAATAGCCTTAAAAGGGGCAATTTTGAGTTTCAGTATTTTGGGAAATAATCAGGCTCCTGTGTAACTAAAAGCTATTTGCTTCCTGCAGGAGATGTGGAGGAAAGTAGGACATTAGGCAAATAGCTGCCCACTGAGATTTGATCCTCAAAATTTGTTCCTGAAATTTGTTCAGCTTTCATGGCATTACATTGTAATAAATCCCAGGAACATTTTACCCAATCTCTGGGCACAAGCGGGCTGTGATTCAGAGGGACAAAATTCGCTTCATCAGGCCTTGTAGGAAAGAGCAGCAAATGCCTTTAGCAGCTCTGACTGCGGCTGACAACCTCTGAAATCAGCCTTTTTCACAGCCCACGTCCTGGGAGCTCTCAAAGCCGTGGCAGGGGTTGCAGGATGAGCTGTTCTCCCTGCACACTCCTCTGGAGTGAGGGCTCTTATCCCACTGCAGGGTGCAGCAGTCAAGGAGAGCTGGGGAAGGGAACTGTGCGGGTGAGACTGTGATGGGATGAGATGTGTCTGGAGAGGCTGTAGAAAATCATATAAATCAGGCTCCAGGAACCAGGGGCAGGACAAAACCTGTCAATCACAGGCTGCAGCATTTGGGCTGGAAAGAAATCTTCCAAACTATTGGTGTCTGAGAGTCTCATTGTTGAGCCTGGACTGATGACATGCACGGCATCAGCCAGCAAGGGACAGTCTGGGGAGCTGCTCCTGCCTGACAGATGTGCAGGGAGCAGAGAGAGGGGCAGGGAAAATCAGCAGGCAGCAGCTGATGTGCTCCAGTGTCAGCTCAGCACATCAGATGGGCAGAGGCAGACAGGAATTCATGGAGCAGAGAGCCTGTGTTCTCCAAAAGGGTGCAAGGGAACATGCATCTGTTCAGGAATGCAACAAATCCTTTCCCTTTTGAACAATTCCGTGGGGTCACCATAGGTTTCTTTGCTTTGGGGATGTTCAGGGAGAATTAAGAGGTTCCATCCATTCCCTGTGGTACCACCAAAGCCCACCCGGCTTTGATCACAGCCAAAGGGGGTTCTTTGTGCTTCTGAGGTAAAAAGCAACTTCAAAAACTTAAGTCCAAAATGCCTACTGATGGAGAGCAACTCTGGAACAATATTCCTTCCAACACATCTGCTGGAAAACTTCTGAATGGGAGGCAGGGCACATTCAGAGGAACTTAACACGTGTTAATATCCCTGTCCAAGAGAAACTACGACCCTCAGTACAGAAATTCAAGAAACAAAGACAGCTCAAGTGGAAAACAAGGCCAAATCCAAGCAGCAGCAGAGCCAGGAACAGGCAGAAAAATAGCAAAAGAACTAATAGTAGAAAAGACTTCCATAAACTATATATCTGTGAGATTTACTATGAGAATACTGTTATTAAAGGAAGGGGGATGAGACGTGCTCAGTAATGAGCAGCAGCACAGAATTTAGGCTTCAGTGCAGCCTTTAATCCCTGGCAACTGAGACAGGCAGAGATGGAAAACTACTTTACACACAGGTTCAGTGACAGAAATGATCCAAGGGAAGGGCTACACACACACACTTTCATCTTGAGAGAAAGCCTTCCTCACTTTGTTCTTTGTTTACATGAAGGAAGTGACAAAGTATGAAAGAGCTGCCTTTCTATATGGAAAAAAAAAAGCAATAATTTCTATTAATAGCACAGCACTGCTCCTGAAAGATCTCAAAATACTTCAAGTGACAGCTGTGTTCAGGGATCAGCAGTTACTACTGATGCATCAAGCTGCTTTGACAGGGCAGGGCAGCCCAGAAGTTGTAATAAAATAACTCTCTACATCGTGAAACCCCCATTCTCAACCTTAAAATAGTCTCTCAGTTGCATGTGAAGTAGTGAAATTATTCTTCTTTCCTTCGCAGACAGGAACATGAGTTAGAAAGCAATGGAAACAGTCTGAGACCACAGAGTCAGGGCCACAGGTCAACAACTGCCTCTTTCCAGATGAATCTTTCCGTCTTCTCTTCACCCATTTCAGGGGAGGCTGCAGAGAGCAGCTCCCACCTGGCAGCTCATCTGGTTTCTCTCCAAGCCTTTCCTCTCCCAATCCTACTGCTCAGGGCTTGGCATTCCCAATGGAAAGCTGGCAGAGCAGGGGTTGAGTCTGGCTTATCAAGACCAACGTGCTAGTCCCTATCTGGGCTGCTCTGGTTGAATTACTGGCACCAAACCAGCACAGCACAGTGGGAGTTTTGCCAGCTTAGAAATCAAAGTCACCTTGATAACCACCAAAGCCTGGGCTGCTGTGAAGTCAGAGCCTGACTAAAGGTGAGGACAGTTCTCTTCACATTCCAGGAAAATATTCCTGACTGGGGTTTTCCCTGGTGCAATAAGCAGGTGAAAGATTGCAGCAGAGCAATGATCCCCCAGTGTGAAATTCATCCCAGGTGTTCGTACAGGCATCTTTCTGGAGCACGTCCAGTCTGGATCCTGAAAACAAAAGGAACACTGCCTGCTGCAGGGTCACCCAGGTTGGGGATTTATTTGCCTTTCCCTCATCTTCCTCAGGTTCCTGCACATTATTCCTGGATTATTATTCCTGGATTATCCCAGACCTGACAAAGAGTCCATCAAATCCTTCTCTGGGGCTGAGTGTGCAGTGTATGACCACAGCAGGGCCAGCAAGGCCCTTGAAGTTCATTCTGAGTATTCCTTTACCATGTCTCTGCTCTGGAGCTGGAATTGGCTGTTCTCTGAAATACTGGGAGAAGACTTTATATCACAGCAAATTTGCTTTCTTGCTTTTGTTCCTTTAGCACAGACAGAGCAGCTTCCTGCTCCTCCTGTGCATTGAGTGAGCAGAACCTCTTTCCAACCCCACCGAAAGCTGCTCCACATGTTTTCTGTCAGCACTGTTCCCTGCTCCCAGAGCTGGGTCCTTTTTGGGCTGGAACAGAGGTACAGTCAGTTTAAATTTACCAGCACAATGGTACAAGCAGCTTCAATTTAGCAGCACTTTGGAAAACAAGGCTGCACAGAAGCTTTGCTATGCCAAGGCAGTGCTGAACACTGAGATACCCCGAGCTCAGGTGGCACAGCAGGGGCAGAGCAGCATTCCCAGGAGCTTTCACCTTGGGGAAGGGTCTCTTGCTGTGTCACTGGTCCCAGAAACAGCACAAACCCTCTGGCCACACCGTGCTGGGGACTGAGACTTGACATTGCCAACTTGGAGAAACAGAATGTGTAGTTAATGATTGAATCCCTTAAATACTCCAGCAGAGAACAGCAGAGCAAGGGAATGTGCAGAGCTGGCTCACATGACTCTGCCCATTGCCCCCCTGCCTTTCAGAGGGGGGTTGTGCAGCTCTGCCTTCCAGCCCAGGCTCAGTGCTGGCAGTTCTTGGAGTATGGGTGAGTTCTGCTCCCACACTTCCAGATGAGAACTGATTCCATCTGCCTTTCTCACATTTGGAGCGCAGTGCCTCTGTCAGGCAACAGAGAGGAGAAGTAACCAGACAAAACCTGCCTTTCTCCATTAAAAATTTCCATCTAAAAGCAACAAGCTGTATTTTCAAGAATTCTCAGTCCATCAAAATCAATTCTCTTGAAGTAGAATACAAAACTACCATAACACTGTTGATGAGTTAAATCCTGATTTTTCTTATAGAACCACAACAACATGTCACACACAAGTCCACAGCAATGAGGATTATTTTGTTGGATTTTTTTTTTGACTGAAGTAAAATGCCCAGAGATATAATTTGCTTGAAAAATCATTCCTCCTAGAGAGCCATTTCCTCCTGAAAATTTAATATTTTCGGTGGAAACCTAAAGTAGGACTAGTTCTGTTGAGAAATCCTGCTGTGAAGGCAGCTCAGCTCCCAGGGGCAAGGAAACCAGCTTGGCTGCACAGCTCCTGGTGCCCCTGGATTCTCTGCCAGAGCAGAAGGTGCTGTGGGAGATCCAGTCTAGCCATGGAATTAGCTCAGCACTGCAAAAATATCAAATAATGACATTTTCCTCGATGCCAGTGAGGTGATTATTGCTCAAAAATGCTGGCAAATGTTCTTGTGTAGACAGAGCTGCTCTACAAGGGCCACACTTCTGTACTTTTAGCAAAACCTTCCCCATGTTCTTATATCAGACAAGTCCTTTGCTCTCCACTCAGCTGAAGCCTTCAGCCTCTCCCCCAGTAAATGCAGCCATGGATTAATTTCTGCGCAGCACTAATTACAGTATTATTAATTGCTAACAATGACAGTAATGTCTTTATTGCTGTAAATCCTTTATTTATACGTCTGAAGTAAGTATTTTAACCTTTGAGGACCCCAAATACTCCTAAGCTTTCAGAAAACAAGATTTGCTTGAGTCTCCAGCGCTGCAGTGCCTGTTTTTTCATTTATTAATGTGCCTGTGTTGCCATGAATGAATTATTTCAGTCAGCTTTGTGAGGGAAACCAGAGGGAGGGAAGGAAGGAAAGGAAAGGAAGGGAAGGAAGGGGAGGAAGGAAAGGAAGGGAAGGAAAGGAGGAAGGAGGAAAGGAAGAAATGGGATAGTGCATGTCCTTGTTGTATCCCTGATGGGATGGGCTGGGACAGTCCTGGTTCATCCAGTTTAAAAACAGAAGGATGAAACCTCCCTCTTCCCATTTGAAGAGGAAGTTTTGGCACTTGAGAGAGATTCTTCCTGAGCTGCTCACATAGAGCTGTGTGCTTACAGAAATCTGAGGTTTCAAGGATATTCCATATTCCCAGGGGATATTATGAGCTGCCCCTCTGCCTCTCCTGCTGAGCACCAGCCAGCACTGAGGGAAAAGGGCAGCTCTGGCACCTCCCAGTAATTCTGTTCAGGAGCACAGAGGGCAAGGCAGGGCATAAATCCTTTGGCGCATCCATTTGAAATTCCACTTGGACTTTAGGTTGGCAAAGTGCAGCCACTTGGGCTGGAGCTGGGACAGGGCTCCAGATTATCCCTGAGCCGGATGGAGGGATCACATTTCCCACATGGAACTGGCATTTCAGTCAAGCCTTGGGAGGCCCAGCCCCTGTGCTCAGTGCTTTGAGGTATGTCAGGGCACAAAATCCCTGCTGGCATTGCCAGGGCAAGGAGCAAACTGGGCTCTGGCAGCTCCCAGTGCCAGCAAGGCTGGTCCTGGGGCTGATGTGTCCCTCAGGATGGTGCACAGGGCATGGAGCAGCTGAGATCCTTCTCAGACATTCCCTATGACAGATCAGATCCTTCTCAGATATTCCCCAGGGCTGACTGGCTGCTCCAGTGACCTTGGGTTTTGGCTCCACTCACAATTAACTCAGTGGAGGGCCAGCTCTCTCTGACTCTCCTTCATTCAGAGCTTGATACAGCAGGACAGAATCTGCAGCTGGCACCCCATCCCAACAGGCCATTCCTGCTCTCCATCCCATCCCAACAGTCTATTCCTGCTCTCCATTCCATCCCAACAGGCTATTCCTGCCCTACATCCCATCCCAACAGGCTATTCCTGCCCTACATCCCATCCCAACAGGCCATTCCTGCTCTCCAGGGCAGCCAGTGAAGGGCACAGGAGCTGCTCTTTCCCAAGGGTTGGGGAGTGAAGCACCAGCAGATAATCCACGAGGGTAAGTGTTAGAGTTTGCTTTCCTGATAAAGAAGCATTTTATGAGGTATTAGGAATTGGATATTTCATGTACTTTGTTCAGAGAAAGTTCAACACAGAGGAAAACACAGGAAGGGCTGAAAGAAGATCTGAGTTTTGCAAAGAACTGAACAGAACTGGGAAAAGAAATAATCCTTTGACTCTGTATCCCCTTTCTTTTACCTAAGCTGCTTAGAACTTCATCTGAATCCCCAACAAAGATGTGTTTCTAGTGAAGGCTGTGGGGTCAGGCAGTTGCTTTCCATTTCTGTTCTCCCCCTCATGATTCAGTTCTGCCATCCTTGCTCAGACATCCTTTGCTGGGAGGGAAGAAATGCCTGTGAAGCCACAGATATCAGAACTTCAGGGAAATGGAGGCAAAAAAACTTTGTTCTTGTCAGGCCCCCATCAAACATGAACCACCTTCCCCTTCCCTCGCTCTCTGATCTCCCCCAGAGCTGCACTTGGCTGGGATTAAAGCCATTTCCCTGGATTAATGTGCTCCACACACAGCCCTGGGCAAAACTCACCCACAGAACAATTAAAGCTCCTGGTCATTATCCCCCACAGCCAACATTTTTCAAACCAAACCAGTGGAAAGTAAGTAAGAGCAAAGAGAAGCACTCAAGTACATCTGTGAGGGAGCAGAGCAGCTCCAGGTGGGACAGAGCTCCCAGGAACTGCAATGGTTGGCATTACCTACCCCCAGGAATGCAGAGAAAAAATAGGAATACATCTGAGAACAGCTACATTCCAGGCATCTGTCAAACATTCTGGGTAGAGGGACTGAGACATTAGTTGGAAAGCCAAGAATGGAGATCTGAGAGTTTCTGCTTATTCCAGTGATCCCTGAGAAACACGAGACTGGGCCAGGGAGGGGGAAGCTCCTCGTTTTCCCAGCTAACCTTGACAGGTCACGTTTATTCCCTGAGGAGTTTTGTTGGTAAAGGCCCCTCTGAGTCAGACTATGAGCAGTGAACCCTCTATAAACATACTGTGCCTGGGGACACCTTTGCTGACTCCTGCAGCACGAAATTCCACCCCAGACAGTCAGAAACACTGTGTTTCTTTGGGCCCAACAGGAAACATCTTGGTAAATATTAGCTAAGATGTAGCCAGGCTACCTTCACTGATTTAAATTAAAAGAACTTTAATTGCTGTATTATATAACTTGCTTTATATAATCTCCTGCAGACAGTCAGGGATATACTCTCACCATGCTTATCCAGGAGGGAATTTGGCTCCTGCTGCAGCAAATCAACACATTTCAGCTGTGTGTGGGAGCAGGAGTTTTGTTGAAAGGAGAATTCCTTTGTCATCCTGCCTGCAGAAAGGTGTAATTCTTCTGCCTCTTTGATCTGCTCGGGGGCAGCTGCAGCAGGGCTTGTGGAACAGCCTCTGAGGAGGGTGTGGAGAGAGGCAGGAGAAGGACGGGGAGAGTGGGGATCTATTTTCAAGGTTCCAGGTTTGTTCTCAGCTCTTCTGTGATTATTATCTGGTCAATATGTCCAGATCCTCAGCCAAATTTCCCAAGGTTTCCGTGGAAGGCTGAATCAAAACTACCAGAACTGTGGTAGCAACTTCTCATGACCCCCAGTGTGAGAAGATGGGGAGATTAGAAACCAGAGTTCCTGTAGATTCCTACAGATTCCTTCCTAATGTTCTAATACCTTAAAAAAACCCTTTTTTATTAGAAAATTAGAATCCTAATTCACTGGGATTAGGAGCCCCTTTATGCCTAAGGAATCCATGTGCACTTTATGATGGACAAGGTGATACATCCCAAATTTTCACCTGCTATTCTAGAAAAGCCAATTTTCACAATATTGTTATAAAATTAACACCAGAGTCAGCTAAATGTTTTTGAACAATAAGGGTGTCAAAAGATAAACACTGGAAATTTTTTTTAATAGAGTCCTGCACAGGAATATTTTATTTTAGCTCAAACTATGCATTAACACGAATATTTTAAAAGTGAATCAGGAAAATAAAAGCTGAGAATTGTGTAGAAAGTGTGACCTCCTTCCCCTTTCCTCAAATACATGCTTAAAGTTTAACCTTTGGCAGCCACATTTGCAACCAATAAATCCAACAGCAAAAGTTTCAAATGGGGAAAAGGTACATTACAAAGTGACCTTCATTTTTTTTATCTTAATTTTACTGAGCAGGGGAAAGGTGGTTTCAGCCTAAGTGCAGAAGGAAGGCAACTGTGAGACACAGAAATAAATTCATTCTCAGGGCTGCTGATACTTACAGGGACATTAAATAACAGAATTCACTTCTGGCTTTACAATATGCAATTAATTTGTGCTTAGGCTCCATCAGTATAATTTAATATTTTATTTGCTGCTGATTATCGTATCTGAAGGTCCTTGTAACTGTGTCTAATGGGAGGATTTGTGGTTTAGCCAACTAAAAGTTGCCTACAGAGTAGAGGGACAAATTGCCAAACAGCAATTCTTAACGTCACGAAAATATGGTGGGAAGTGGAGCCTCAGAGGGGACCCAGAGTCCTTTCCTATCAATTAGGAGTCAAACATCCAACTGGCACAGGCAATTCTCAAATGTTTAAATGGCTAAAGTTAAATGAGACAAATGGCCCGCTAAACTCCCATCAGTGTCAGTTGGAGCACTCTGGATTATCCCCATCTTGGATATATGAAATTAGGTCTTAGGGGAGCGAAGCAATTCTTGCCACAAATATTTCAGCACATGAAACCCAGCACAATTTGGGCAGCCCATTTGAGAACAATTTGAGCCCAGGCATTTTGCTCTAACCAGAAGGAAGCCTGGGTGGGACGGGATATGAGGCAGTGTTTGAGATAAGTGGTGAAGCATCTTGAACTTACTCTAAAAAAATAATTCCTAAGGGTTTTTTTGCTGTCCCTTTCTATTGGGAAGGGTGGTGCAGCTGTGAAGTAGCAATAGCAAACACTTAAAAAGCTCTCAGCATCTCCCATCTCATCAAACCTGGGTCCTTCTAGAGGAAACATCCCCCCCAGCAGCTGCAGGACCCCAAAACCTCAGCTCTCTGTGGCTGGGGATGCTCATCCTTAGAAGCACAGCAGGCTCAGAATATCCTTTGTTTGAGGCAGCAGGGAGAATATTTTGCCCTCAAGTTCTTCTCTTATTTCAGTGGGTTTGTAACTGAAGCATTTTGCCCCAAGACACCTGATCTCAGCACAGGGTTTGGTTCAGCTGCACGAGAAGAGTTTTGGTCACCGAAGGCTGAATAACATGGGGTGGGTGAGAGCTGTGCACTCATCCACCATCCTCTCTGGCAACCAAACATGTGCTTGGAGGCTGAAACTCAGAAATCAATTATTTCTAAGAACAGTCCTAAGTTTTGGGTCGAAGTCAGGCCCCGGATCTGTGTGTGAACACAGCAGGCAGCTCCTGACTGCAGATCAGCCTGTCCCCTGTCTGTGTGTCTGAGTAACTCCAACACTGGGAATTTTCCAGATGCACATTGATCCGTACTCCAGTCTGAGTAGTGTTTTCTCCAACAATGACTCTTATTCCCCGGGTTCCCTGTTAACGTGGCCAATCATAAAGGATAAAATCCACAGGGATGCAGAGCTACCCTTTCAGAAAGGTTTTCTGAATCTGATCCTTTAGTCTCAGCATCCCCTTTGTGGTGGGTAAACCCCCAATTCTCCTGATGCTGAAATTTAGTTTCCTCTTTTATTCTCACCTAAAAATCCTATCTGAGATGCTTTTGTGAATCCAGACTTTGAATTTCACACCTTCAAACCCCGTCTATAACTACACTAGAAATAACTGCATGTCTGGCTTAATTATGCCTTTTGCATCCACCCTTGATTCTTCCCGAATTTGCTCCCCAGGTCACACCCAGGTCTTCTCATGCCAAGATACCACACACACTTGCAAAAACAGGCCATGATTCATGTCCTGAAAGGCAGGAACACCTCACCCCACCAGTTTTCCCCACAAATGCCCACGATGAAGTTACCTTTTCTCTCTGCTTCCACTTACTCAGCTAAGCAGAGGACAGTATTAACAGTTGACTGACTCTGAGTTTACTGAGCAAGCCAAAATGATTATTTTTTGCTGGAATGCTCCTTAGGCAAGGAACTGTTCTTTTGCTCATGTACTCACTGAAACTTTCCCCACCAACTGTGGGAAAATATGCAAATGACACAACTCTTTCCTAAACGAGCGTCTTGAGAGTCTTTCAGAGTTTCCCTCTCGCCTGCAGGTACAAATTAAACCTGTGTGTTTGTTGTTTCTCGCTCTCCAGAACGGCAGCAGCAGAGGGAATGTTCAACTACCTCCGGCAACGCTTCACCAGTCACCTCCGGGAGCGCAGCCGGCGCAGGGCCAGGCTGGTCTCCAAGGATGGGAGGTGTAACATAGAGTTTGGCAATGTGGAACAGTCCAGGTTTGTCTTTTTGATTGATATATGGACCACCATCCTGGACCTCAGGTGGAGATACAAAATGACTATCTTCATTTCAGCCTTCTTGGGCAGCTGGTTTCTGTTCGGGCTGCTCTGGTACATGGTGGCCTACATCCACAAAGACCTGCCCGAGTTCAACCCCTCCATCAATCACACCCCCTGTGTGGAGAACATCAACGGCCTCACCTCGGCTTTCCTGTTCTCCCTGGAGACCCAGGTGACCATTGGCTATGGCTTCAGGTGTGTCACAGAGCAATGTGCCACTGCCATCTTCCTGCTCATCTTCCAGTCCATCCTGGGGGTGATCATCAACTCCTTCATGTGTGGGGCCATCCTGGCCAAGATCTCCAGGTCCAAGAACAGGGCCAAGACCATCACCTTCAGCAAGAACGCCGTCATCAGCAAGCGCGGGGGGAAGCTCTGCCTCCTCATCCGGGTGGCAAACCTCAGGAAGAGCCTCCTGATTGGGAGCCACATCTATGGGAAGCTCCTCAAGACCACCATCACCCCGGAAGGAGAGACAATCATTTTGGACCAAGTCAACATAGAGTTTGTAGTCGATGCTGGCAACGAGAATCTCTTCTTCATCTCCCCACTCACCATTTATCACATCATAGACAAGAACAGCCCCTTCTTCCACATGGCAGCAGAGACCATCCTGCAGCAGGATTTTGAGCTGGTGGTGTTTTTAGATGGCACTGTGGAAGCCACCAGTGCCACCTGCCAGGTGAGGACGTCCTACATCCCAGAGGAGGTGCTCTGGGGCTACCGCTTCGCTCCCATCGTGTCCAAGACCAAAGAAGGGAAATACAGAGTTGACTTCCAGAACTTCAGCAAGACAGTGGCTGTGGAGACCCCCCACTGTGCCTTCTGCCTCTACAACGAGAAAGAAGCTAAAGCCAAAGAGAAGAAAGGTTATGACAATCCTGGGTTTGTCCTTGAAGTCAGTGAGACCAGTGACACAAAAATGTAGTTCGGGTACTCATGGGACTGTCCCTGTCGTCAGAAAGAATTCAATCTCCAGAGGATTAATAACTTAGTAAAACAAAAGCACAGGTTTGGTTTTACTCTAAAACAGCATTTCTTTTCTCAAAAGCCTCAAATCGAAGAGGAGCAGGACACCAGTGATCTCCAGAATGCTACTGAACTACACTGTGTGTATTTCATAGAATTTATATTTTTATACCTGTGGGACATTTTATGAAGCTGCTATGTTGGAATGTCCAACTCAGGTTCCCAGAGGCATAAAAGGGTGTTAAAAATCCTGAAAATATGGAAAGAATCTTTAGGACACGTTAAAGATACACAGCTGCTGGAATGAGAACATGAAAAGGGGAGACAGAAAGCAAAGCTAAAGAAACCTGGGGGACTTAGGAGCCAAAACCTCAAAAAAAGGTACATTTCTGGTTGCCAAAGTCCTCCATGAAAACAGACTCTGGGGCATGGGAACACTTGAGCACTTTTGAACATTCTGAAACAATTCCTTCCTTCTTTCTTTGAGGCTGGTACAGCAACAGAAACGAAGCGTTAAGGGACGGAACGCGCTTAGGAAACCAGGAAAGACAAAGCTGGGGCCGTGCTGCTGCCATCCAGAACTCCAAAATAGGACTTCTTCCCCGTGAAAGCCTTTGATTCCTTTCAGGGAAAAAAATAGCCAAGTGGAAATGAAAACTGCAAAGACAAGAAGCAGAGACCCACAATGGGAAGAGAGGAATTTTGCAGCTTATTCCCAGCTGTCTCATCCCTCAGATACCCTTCACTTCCCCAGGAGCTGGATGGCTGTGGAACAAGAAAACATCTGAAGACAACTGTGCAGCAAGGTGGGGAGATGGAGAACACATTGAGTGCTTCCCACCTGGCACAGAGCACTCCACTGGGAGGAGAGAGGAAATCCCCAGCTCTGGATGTATCCTCCAAAATAAACCCCAGAACAAACACAGATTATCTTTCCCTTTGAAGCACCAAGGTCTTGTTCAAACAAAAACAGAGCACAGGAGCCTCCCACCAACAGTTGGCTTCAGATTTAGTCCCAACCCATCCATCTCAGCAGAGCAAAACCTGCATCCCTCCAGGAAACACCTTCTGCTCGGGGGGAGCTGAACAGTGGGAACATTTGCTGGGTATAACTGTTGACATTTAAGTTTCAAATGCAACAAGAAGCTTAAATAACTTTTTGGTGAATTTCTACTCCCTCACAGCCTTTTTTATTTTCCACTGGTTTAAGAGGAAATAATTTTCCTTATTTTTATTTTCCAACTGGTTCTGTTGCTGAGAGTTCAAGTGGCAGAGCAAAGGAACTTTTTTGGGGAACTCTTTCCCTTGATGTAAGTCAGCTCATCTATTTTCAATGCTGTGGTAAAATGGAAATATTGTTTAAAAGCTGCCAGACTGAGTGGTCTTAAAGGAAGGAGAGAATTAAGCAGGTCAGATGATGGCAAGAGAAAGTTATGCTGCAAATGAACAGTGTGAGTATGGAAATCAAACTCTGGGAACCAGGAGTGTCCAGCTCTCAGCCCCAGTGTAGCATCAACTCCTTTGTTGGTTCAGAACAAATCACTTCATGTATCTCAGATTTACCATCTGTAACAGGGGACGTAAACACTTTCATTGTACAAAGAACAATGCTATGAACAATTATGTCACTAAAGCACTTTAAAAGCCAATTCTCAACTGTCTCAGTCTTTCCTCTCCTTAAGGCACCACTGTCACACCCTTCACCTCTGACTGGAAAGATCAGCACCCCGAGTTCTGTCCTCCTCACACATCAGTGACTGGAAGTGCTGCAGCAGGGCCAGAACTGTGGGGGGTTGAACCAGGAGCTGAGACCTTTCAGGTAATTCCCACATACTGCCCAGTATTTTAACTTGACTGTTTTTGCAACCTGGTAGACTAACAGTGCCAACTGTAAATATATTTTTACAGTCCCAATCACCAGAGTATCTGAGCCTCTCCAGCCTCAGTGCCTTGCAGATTATCCCCCTGGAAGGACAGTTTTTATCCCCTCAAGCAAGCAGTGAGTCATCAGTGGCCATGCACAGAAGTCCAGGAGAGAGCAGGGCAGTGAAATGATGTCTCAGGAGCCCCAGGCTCGTCTGAACCAAGAGGCTGCTCAGTCCTTCCAGAGCTGCTGCTGCATTTCCTTTCTTGGCTTCCTGTGCGGTTCCCTGGGTGTGATTTCCCCAGAGCAGCACAGGCAGAACTCAAGGCTTACAAGCTACACCTCTTATCCCAGGATGCACCAAGGTGCCCATAAAAGAAGTACCTTCATTGTGCAAAAATAACAAGACCAAGGGAAATACGTTGGAAGGGTCAAACCCAGCTGTGCAATGGGAGTCAGGGAAGTTTCCAAATTTAAGGAAAGCTGTTTTGGGATGTTAGTGCTAGTGGGAAAAATAAATCAAATCGTATCCAGTGCCTGTCCAGGAGGTGGTGTCCACCCTCCAAAGTTTAGAGAGTCCCTAAAAAAATGCATTTTCAGGCAGTGCCCTTGGAAAGCCATTTCAAAATCCTAAACCTCAGCGCTCTTCATGACCCAAATATTGAACCTTTTGCCCTTTGTCTACAGCACAAGCATGAGGAGGTGCCATTCCAGTTTTAGAAGTTTTAAGTGCTACCACAACTCAAACAGAAGCTGCTGGATGAGCCTGCAGGGATGGTACCTGTTGTTCACTCTCCTGACAGTCCCACCCGCCTCAGAAGCAGCAGGGGAGGGGTGATGGTTCTTTTCCATGTTTTGGTAGTACAGGAGGGACTGGCTACTGCAGGATCAGGAGATACAAAGGGGATGTATGCACAGCTGACAGGGCCATGGCTGAGCTGTCAGGCTTACTTAGAGTGGGCTCAAACTGGGACTTACTGGGAATCTTGGCCTGAACCCCTCCTCCCTGAGCCTCCCGCTGATTGTCACCTCAGGAAGCCCTGCCAGCCCCGAGCAGGCAGGAGATAGAGCAGCAGCAGTGCCAGCACAGCACAACAATGAGTGGAATTTCCTCTTTCTGTCCGGGGAGAGCTGTTTGTCATGGCAGAGATAAAGCCCAGGCCGGGAGGAGGAGGGTTATCGGGGACAGGCGGCACACGGGCCGGGCAGGACGGGCTCCATGGGAAGTCTATTTTGGGGCTGTCACCCCCACTGCCATTAAAAGCAAGTTCAGTTAAGAGGATGAAAATAAATTTAATCTTGCTGAGCAGAAGTGGCTGGAGGGAACCACAGACCTGATACTGGAAAACAAAGGCTTGTTCCTTCCCCCGTGACAGGGTTTCACTTTTCCAGCTCTGCTCAGGGCTCAGGGTTCTCCTCTCCCTGTCTGTCTATCCATCCTGCCAAAGTGGAACACAGAATCCCAGGATATTCTCAGTTGGAAGGAACCCACAAGAATCATTGCGTCCAACTCCTGGCCCTGCACAGGCCCATCCCTAAGATGTTGTGGAGGCAACAGCCTGGTCCAAACCCTCCAAAGGTCTGGAGAGAAAGTCCTGCTCCTTCAGGAGAGGAAATCATACCATGTACTTGCTGCTGGATTAAGGCCTGAAGGATTTTGCTGTGAAAGCCAAGCAACCAGGCTTGGGAATAACGTGTCTGCACTGAGCTTAATTTATCTTCTCATTTCACAAACAACATGTTTCTTCTACTGTATTTATTTTAAACATTCATTCAAGCTGTGCATAATATTTCAATCATTTTGAAATAGATTTACCCTCCTGCTGGCAAATGAATAAGGCATCCTGCTGACTGCTGGGGGAAGGGCCATGAATTAAAATAAATGCTTTTAGTACACTGACATATGCTGGGTACTGTCTCCACACACACTATGGTAGTAACTGGTGAAAAGGGACATCATAATAATAATAATAATAATAATAATAATAATAATAATAATAATATAATAGTAAATAACAACAACAACAACAATAACAACAAACCCTGGCACACTGTTTAGATGCTCATCTTGACTTGCAGTGCTGGAATGTGGCAGATCACTGCTAATGCACTGCCACAGCCTGCCTTGATAACTCCTGCCTGGATCACTCCTACCTGTACCCAATTCCTTGGAAACTCTGCTGCTCACCCAGAAACAAGTTCTCAGTGAGAGCAGCCGAGGTGTCACATCCCCTTCCCTCTCCTGTGCTTACAATCATGGGAATTCCAATGGGAACAGCCTTTATTTCCCCTTCAGTTTGCTCCCTCAACCCACCCCTGCCCTGAACCACCATCCTGGGGTGGCCTAGTTCCTGTTCCCCACACAGGAGAAACCACACCACAATGCCAGGAATGGGAGCAGAGAGGGAAGCTGAGCAAGTTCCTGAATCTGTGCTCCTGCCTGCAGCCCGGGGAACCTCTGACAGCACCAGCCCTGGCCCGAAATTGCATTTAACCCTGTGATGGTGTCACTGGAACAGTGAGGAAGGCTAAAGCTCTCTCCAAGGCTGCTTGAATACACACCAAAAAATACCTCCTGAGGTCAAGTTGACATTCCTGAGGTGGAAGCATCTGCCTGGGGAGACTTACACTTGAACAAACTCCTGCTGCATAAGACAGGCAGAAATTCCCCCTGCTCAGAGGAGGTGGCCAAGGAAGGGAAGGCTGGAGATGAGACTTTGTGGCTCCTTTTTTACACTGCTGTCAAATTTAAGCACAGAAAGCATCGAGGGGCACAGGAGGGGCAGGAACTGAGCTCTGCTCTGTGTGACCAGGGACAGCACCCAGGGAAGGGCTGGAGCTGTGTCAGGACAGGCTCAGGTTGGATCTCAGGCAAAGGTTCTTTCCCCAGAGGCTGGTTGGGCACTGCCCAGGCTCCCCAGGGCAGTGGGCACAGCCCCAAGGCTGCCAGAGCTCCAGGAGGGTTTGGCTGATCCTCTGGGGCACAGGGGGTGACTCTTGGGACTGGGCCTGTGCAGGGCTGAGGGTTGGGCTGGATGATCCTTGTGGGTCCCTTCCAGCTCAGCACGTTCTGGGATTCTGTGAGTCCTGGCTGAGCACATGCCAAGGCAGTGATGTGGGACACATCCCCGCTTTGCTCCGCTGGGACAGCCCAGGATGGGGGCGGGTTGGGATACTGGGGACCATCAGGGATGCTGCGGACCACCAGGAATGCTGGGGATCATCAGGGATGCTGCCAGAGGGAAGGAGCGATCCCGGAGGTTGTTTTCTGTGCTGCAGCCACAGGATGGCAGCGCTCACCTGCGGATCAGCCGCTCCCGGCTCGGCACGGCCCGAATTCCACGGCAATCTTGAAAGGCAAAGCAGGAATTTATTGGGACTGTTCCTTATTTTATGACACGGAGTTCAATGCATTTAGTGACTTGTTTTTGGCACGGGCTGTGCAAGCTGGGTGTATTTAGCCCCTTCGCAGAAGTGTTGGGAGACTTAATTCGGTGCAGTGAACTCGGAGGTGATGTGTAAGTGGAGGGCTGGGGCTGTAAAATTCGTGCTGCAGCAGCACCTAAAACAGAGTCTGTGGTGGGGGGTGGATTAGGAAAGGCAGGGCTGCGTCTGGAGAGGCCCATATTCCACCTGGAATTCTGCTCTGTGACTTCAGACCAGTCCCTGCTCCCTGCTTTGTGCCTCAGTTTCCCCAGCTGTTAAAAACCAACACCACAGTGGTTCTGGGTTAAAGGTTGGATCTAATCATCTTGGAGGTCTTTTCCAACCTTTATTATTCTGCAGTTCTACCTCAGGCCACCCCAGGAGGGCCCCAAGGCATTGCTCCGGGGTGGTTCTGCAGCAGTGCCCAAAGTGCCCGTGCTTTGGGAGTGCCCCTGGCACAGGACAGAGCTGACACACAGCAAGGAGTCCCCCCCACTGTGGCAGTGTCTGTAGAGCCCTCACATCACCTGAGATGGATCTGGGAGCCCAGCTCACCTCACTCAGTGCTGCAGTGCCGGGAGATCCGACAGCACCGCTCTGGATCGTGGAATGGGCAGGGACAGCTTCCCTGGAGCACCCCCGCTCCTCCCTGCCCCCACCCCACCCAGAGCAGGATGCTGCTCCCCAAATTCCCACAGCAAGGGCAGGATGCTGGTATCCCTGTGTCCACAGAGCTTGGAGGGTCTGGCTGGGGATCTTAGGGAGCTGCTTAAGGGACATTTTAAACTCTGCACAACAACATCTACCCCAGACTGAACCTCTTCTTATTTGACTTAACACTACAATATACTATTTTAATGTATATCTATATATAATATATAGAATCATAGAGTGGTATGAGTTGGAAGGGACCTTAAAGCCCATCCAGTCCCACTCCCTGGGCAGGGACACCTCCCACTATCCCAGGTTACTCCAAGCCCCAGCCAACATGGCCTTAGACACTTCCAGGGATGGGGCAAGTGTATATATATAATATATATACATTATACATCATCCTGAGGGTGACAGAAAGCCCAAGGATGGTGTTCAGGTAATTACAGGAGCCCTCTGCCAACACTCATAGGAAAACCCCCTCCAGCCACCCCATGGAAAACCAACCTGGTGCTCCCAAGAGCTGCAGAGGTCCATGGCCAGGCCTGGCCTGCCAGCACAGGAGACTCCTCTGGAGTGTGCACGGAGTTTGCAGCAGCAGGGAAGGTGAAGTGCATCCAAAGTCAGACTTTACAGCTCCAGGAGACAGAAAGTTAAGGAAAAGCCAAAGCAAATAACAGGTTTGCAGCAGTTCCTGGAAAGGAAGAAGCAACTCCTGTGGTGAAATCTCTGTGCACCAAATTGCAGAGTCCCCAGTGCTCATCCTTCTGCAGCAGCTGCAACTTAGAATAAAAGGAGCTGAATTTTTCCTAGGATTTCTAACTCTCTTCTGATACAACAGAAGAATCTGAGCTTTATGTACAGGGATTTCTACCTCTGGAGATGAAAAATTCCAAACACACAAGCTAAATTACACGTTGTCACTCTTCACGTGGCCTTAACCAGAGGTCTCAATTCTCTTCTAATGTGACAGAAAAGTCTGAGCTTTATTTGCAACGAGTTCTGCTTTCACAGATGAAAATTGTCCTGCGTGTGTTATGCTGGGTATTGTGCAAAAATATACAAATGGAGTCTTTGAAGTGAATTTATAAACCCCAGCCCCCGATGTGCCTCTAGACTGCAGCTCTAATTAACACCAAATGCAGCAACGCTTGGTTTGATGTGGGAGAACCTACTTTGTCAGGCTGAAATCACAAACTAATTTCACTGAAGTTATTAAAAATACTGGATCAGCACAGCAAAGCAGGCTGTAAAAACTCTATTATTGTAATAGGATAATGAAGTGAAACTGGCTCCCTTAACCCAGAGTTTACAGACTGATGGCTCTTTCCTTGGGACACAGAGCTGGGAAACAGCAGCTGGTTCATCCCTGCTTTTGGTGCAGAGCTTCAGGCACAGTCATTTACTGCCATGGATGTGTATGAAACACTGCTGGGCAAGTCCAGCTTCCCATTCAATGCTTGCACCAACAGAAGTTATGGAACAGTTCCCTCCTAATTAGTGTCTCATTAGGGCTGCATTGCACTTGTTGGGCGCTAGGGTGAGAAATGTCTTTCTCTTTGCTGAGGGAAGGTCTCAGCACAGGGAAATCCCTCTCCCTTGGGATAGTATTGGGAACCTGCAGTTGTTTGGAAATTCATGCTTGGGGTTAAAATACAATTTTTAGGTATATAAAGCAGGAGGCCACTTGTGTGTAAAGGGGTGGGTTCTTTGGAATAGCATAGGAATAGGAATAGGAATAGGAATAGGAATAGGAATAGGAATAGGAATA
>NW_020884916.1:6216671-6227003 GCF_003945725.1 Corapipo altera | reverse complement strand
ATAGAATAGAATAGGAATAGGGATAGAATAGAATAGAATAGGACAGGACAGAAAAGAACAGAATAAAATAGGATAGAGTAGAATAGAATAGAATGGATGGGACTGATCTCAGGTGCCTGACTTCAGAAGGATTTATCATCTCCTAGTTTAGAGCATCTACCAAGTGCTTAAGCTGGAGCTCCATCCTCCAGACTCTCAGCAGTGGGGATAAAACCTTCTTCAAGATACAGTTCAAAGCAGGTTCTGAACCTGCTGGCTGTACTGAAGCAGTAGAAGAACCCTCTTGTTCTCCCTTTTCTGATCCCCACACTGAGGCAGGTACATCTCAAACAGGGGAACCAGCACCCAGATCCCAGCTGAGGGAGCTGCAGCTCTGGGCATGTAAAGCCATCACTGATTCTACCTGATATACAAGCTGCAATATCTGTTTATAGAAGGTGGGATGCCAAGGTAATTGTAGTTTGGCAGGTTTAAGCTCGATCCCATTCAGTGCTTGAGCTTGGGGATAGGACAGAAATCCTGGGGAATATCAGATCACTGGGAATTAAGAGCCAAATCACCCCTGATTGCAGTGGGAGCTGGGTTTCCTGGTGAGGTCTGAATCCTGAACTTCCATGCAGAGAAGATTTTCTGCTGTCCCTGTTGACTCACAGCTCACAACCATGTGATCCCAACCATCTGTTTGGTAAACTTTCTGATTTAAGCTTGAAATACTTGAACTCCTTCTGCCTTGTCCCTCTGGGAAAAGTAAAAAGTAGCTTTAGTGCTGCCCAGTTCCTTGTTTGTTTGCTCTCAGTGTGCCCCAGAAACTTGGGGTGGGAGGGGAGATCCCCCAGTTATCACCCCTGGAACCTCCAACCTGGCAAAGTCAGGCTGGTTTGGGGGGTACAAATGACCTATTCCAATCTCTAGGTTGTTATTTGTTCTTGAGGAGTGGAAACTATCAAGATCTTATGGAAATGTTGTGAAAGGTGCCTGGGAAGTGCCCCAATGGTCCGAGGTTGTTGGCACTGTGGTGTGAGATGTCTGTGGGAACACAACCTGCAGTGGGAGGCAGAATCTGTCTGCAGCTAAATATTAGCAAATAGTAACAAATATTAATATCTAAAGCTAAGTATTAGCAAATACTAGCAAAGATTAATATCAGACAGTACCCTGGAGAGAAGGTGAAGGAGACAGAGAGGACATGAGCTGTGATACTGCTGATCCCCTTCACCCTCAGTCTGGGCTCCTTTAAGATGCTGAGAGCCAGAAACAGATACTTCTTATATTGTTTGTTATTTTCAAGCGTCTTTTTTCTTTCACCAAAGTTCCCACTGGCCAAATTTTACTATCAAGGCCATCTTTGCACTCTGATAACCTCCAGACTCTGCCTTTAGACATTTTTGTGCAATCTCATCTCCTGATTTTCCTATTACTGGCAGGAGGGCAGGCACAAGCATTAAAATAAAACACTGGTGATGTGCAGCCAGAGTTAATCTTGATAGTGCAGAAGTGAAAAACAATGGAGATAAGCACCAAACCACTCACTCTTGTGACTCAGTTGAGCAACGGGGCTCGACTGCAGCGAGGGAGCAGCTCTGTGCTGGTTGGAGTTGCTCTTTTTCAGAGCTGATCACGTCACTGCACAGGGCTCAGCAACAAAGGGCTGCTGGAGGAAGGAAATGCTGAGCTCGTGCAGCCCCGGGTTCCTGAGGGTTTATCAAACCTGCAGCGAGATCCTGATATCTCTCAGGCCCCCCGTGTGTCTGCAGGGCTGCAGGAAGTGCCTGGGCCTGACCTTTATCCACAACCAGAAGATTCCTTGGCAGTGCTTGTTTTTGCAGCCTCCACCTCAGGAATGCTTTGGCTTTCCCTGGGGCTTGGGGAGAGGTGGGAAGCATGAGCAGGCAGCAGAATGGTCACACACAGGTGTTCCTGTCGGAGCCTGGAGCACCCAGGAGCCACCAGCCAGCGGTGGGAGCACGTCCTGGCACCGGGATCCCACCCCTGGGACACGGGAACAGGGGCTGCTCCTGCTCTGCCACATCCTCCTGCCAAACACTGCCCTGAGCCTGGGCTGCTCTTCCACCTTCTCTCTCCGTGGACAAAAGCTGGAGCCTGGGTTTTAGACACCTCAATAACTAAATTAGGTCCAATCAACACTGGCTCCACAGACAGGTTTTCTGGAATAAGTTGTCAACACTTACACTATAAATACTGTAAGTGATACTATGATAATATACAACTAATACTGTAAATACACTTTTTAGTGATAAGGATTGATTGCCACTGCTGTGCAGCTGCTTTGTTTTTTTTTAGTTAAATTCAATATCAAGTTCATGCTTCATCTGCAGGTATCAGAGGGGAGGGAGAGAGTGGGACAATGTGATGCCTTAGAGAAGAAAACCACTATTTATTTTGTCATGTTTTTTTTTTACATCATCTTCTTCATACAACTGTTTCATTGTAACATTAATACATTTTAAAAAAAAACCAACACCAAGATAGCTTGCAAAATTATATATATTTTAATATCCAAAAAAGTACATTGCATATATATAGTAGCAAAAGCCCCATTTCCATGGGTAATTTCTTCAAATACTTCAATTTTGCGATTATTGCAGTAATGTTACTTATAAACACCCCAAGAGCACTAAGACCTAAAGGGATTAGCTTGATCTTCTTTTTCCACTTTGTTAAATAATGGCATCAGTGCTTCTGTTTAAAGTTCTGAGCAGACTCCAGAGCTCTGGGTTCAGACTCTCCTGCAATCGGATGCACATGGACCAGACCTTGCCCCCACACAGAGCCCCAGAGGTTGTGTCTAGACTAGATTAGATAGTTGTGATCCTGTTAATTGGTTGCCAGTTAATACAAGTCATTTAATGGGTTCTACATGTAAATCTCACCCCCCAGACATCTGTTCTAAAACCCAAATATTTGTGGTTCACCCTCTGTTTATGGCACCAAACCATCAAATTAACATGTGCAAAACTAGAGATGGCTGACAACTTGGGAATGTTTCAGATTTCAAGGAAGGCATCAAAGGAGGTGGTTGATAATTTTATCGATGGAGTGGTTAAGATCTTCCCAAAGTTAAAGATTTTGGTGAAAAACGATCACAAAATATTTAAATAGTCACTTTAAAATGTTGTGCATGTTTTCAATCAGCTTCAATGCAAACATGTGAGCGAAGTGGAGTTAATTTGCAGACAACTACAACAGATTAATATGAGAAAATGCTCTACTCTAGACAAACCCAGGGTGATCTGGAAGGTTTCTGGCAACTTTGGAGTCAATTATGGATCCAATTGCAGGATCAAGGCTATCTCCAACAGATACATTACTCATGTCTTATTTTTTATTTCTTTTTTTTAGCAAAAAGTACAAAGCTACAGCCCAAATGTACAGATTGAAAAGATGTACAAATTACATTTTAAAAAAATAAAACAAAAACAGACCGAGCTGGCAGTAAAAAAAAACAAACCTGCATTTGTGACCGAGGTCAACTCGTTTTATTTACTCTTTCTTTTAAAACTGTGAGATATAGGGAAAAATAACTCTGCATAATTTATACAGTAATTTGCCTTGATTTGTTGACCCTTTGGACGATGGTCTGACAAACGCACAGCGTTCGCGAATCGCTACATCGAGAGGCCCCTCGGGCTCTGGCACCGCCCGGGGACCTGCTGTCATTTATTTCACTTCATTCTGCTTTCAAGGAATGTCTGTGCTTGACACCACGTCACGTTTTGTTCTGGTTTCTGATGTTTCTGGAGTTAAGACACATTCTAGTGGAGTTGTACACTCTAGAAAAGTTCCTTCAATGCCCTTTACTTCTTAAAATATACATGTACATATATATATATGAATATATATATATATATTTAATTTCCAGTTGGGTGAAAAAAAATCCTCATCTGCCTTAAAGCTAAGATTCCAGTTGTGGTCCCCTGCAGCCCAGTGTCCTCCACTTAACAGTCAAATTGCCTACGTGCTCCACAGTGAGAGAAAACCCCAGGTAGTCATCCTTTCCTACGACCCACTGGTGGATCTATGTCTTGTCAAAAGCCTTTGAATCCTTGAAAATTTTTCTAAGAATCACTCCAGGTAACGGTGAACAATCTTCATCATCACTTCCTACAGAGGACACAAGCATCAAACCCCAAGGAAATGCAGAGTACTGGCCCACAGAAGCATCTCTCCATCTCTCCATCTCTCTCAGTTCAAGACACAAGAGGCAAAGTTACAAAAGTAAAAGTTTTGGTCCAGAAATAACCAATATCCAGTTTTAATTCTTCCCCAGAAAGGCCACAATTATCCATTGAGGGTCCCCCAAAATACCCATAAAAATCCCAGAAGTAAAGAAAAAGTCCAACCAGACTCGTGAAGGCCCCGTGGAGCTGAGAGCACTTAGTAGTAGCTGCCCAGGTGAGGTGTGACGTGGGCATTGGGGTGGCGGGGCACGTTGGGGTTCGGGTAAATGCTTCCTGCAGGGGAGGTCCAATAGGGTGAGGCCGCTCCAAAGAAACTGGATGACGTGACAGGCATGGAAGAAGGGTGCGGGGGCACAAAGTTCACCTTCTGCTGGTGGGCGTGGTACGATGGCATGTAGGACAAATCCGACGGGTACTTGTACATGGAGGACTCAGTGGGGTGAGGCTGCAGGGCCTGGGCGATGCCGTGAAAGTCAAATTTGTAGGCATACCTCTTGCCGTGCACCTTGGTCATAATGTTCTTGTCGTAGTAGTATCGCAGGGCGCGGCTCAGCTTGTCGTAGTTCATGTTGGGTTTGCTCTTGCGCTCGCCCCAGCGCCGCGCCACCTCGTCAGGGTCCGTCATCTTGAACTCCCCGTTGGTGCCCTCCCACGTGATGCAGCTGGCGTTGGAACTGTCCGACAGCAGCTCCAGGAGGAACTGCCACAGCTGGATCTGCCCGCTCCCTGTGACACAGCCAGGGGGGAGAGGAAATGAGCCACTGCTTCCTGCCCCCGGCGCGGACAAAGGCAGGAAACAGAAGGACTATCTCGACCTTTGCTGGGAACGGCTCCTCCAGCCCTGGAAGGGCTTGCGTAGCAATGGATAAACTGTTCCCAGCAAACAACTTAGTCAACCCTTTGTTCTGCTCCCGGGTTTGAGGTCAGATTAGATTTCATAATGGGCGCCTTTGGCCTTAAAATCTTTGGGCTGTTCATAAACAGGGTTTTTGCCGAGCACACTGCGCTGCAGAGCTTTTCACTGGCAGGTTAACAGGGATATTTCAGCTCTGCACTGCTCCCTGTTTGCCATGGATATTGTTTTGGATACCTCCAATTTCCTTTCCAGTTGGTGACCTGAGTTACATGAGATTATTTCTGCCCTAGAGTAGAGGTCCCCTGGTTTTTCTCACTGTGGTTATACAAGTTAAGAGCATTTTGAGGATGTTTTCTTACAAACATTCCATGTGTTTCAGTTTGGTCAGTTCAAACAAGATTTACTCCAGGTCTCATTCCCCAAACTCAAGGATTATTTCCTGCAGATAACAGTTATTATACAGGCAATTTCAGAGATATTTTGTGCCTTCATTCATTTCATCCACAGCAGACAGTGAGAAATTAACCTGTACTGCAAATCTGAGAGACCAGCACTTAATTCCCCTATAAAAGTTAAGTTATTAAGGAATGCTGGGTTTGGGTAAGAACATTCAGGATGGTGATTTTGTCCTGACAAAGATGATGTTGCACCACTTCCCTCACTTTTCTGTAAGAGTTTTTGCAAAAACCCTTGTGGGGGCACAGTTACTGAGCTCAGTGGCTCTCACAGCTCACCCCGACTAGAGGGACAGCAGCTGCTCATCCATCCTGGAGCAGCAGGTCAGCAGGAAATCTGCCCCCTTTGATGATGAGGGTCTGAAAGGTAAAATGAACTCACCTGGATTGGCAAGACGGCTGCTGGTGGGCCCCAGGACTTGATAGGGATCTAAAAAAACACCCAGCAAACTTACTTTAAAAAACGTTTCACCAAAAAGAAACAACAGTTCGTTATGTTTATTCCAGAACCCAAATTTTCATTTTCTTTCTTGACTCTTTCTGCCCCTTCTCCCAGGGCCTGGAACAGACCCAATGTGCTCCTTCTTTCTTTCTTTCTTAGCAAACAACCACCAACCATTTCTGGAATCCAAAATGGCACAGTGTTTGTGGCACTGGTCTCAGCCTGCTTTCCCAGTCTGTAATCCCTTTGGACATACCCTACACTGATGTGTCAGCTAGAAAACATGAAACATGGGAAAAACCACTGTGGGATAGTAGAAAATAACAAATCAGGGTTAAATATATTTCTCCTAATAAAAAGAGCTGGACAGCAGATGAGATTCTCAGATTCACTTGTTAGCAGCTGAGCTTGCTGCCCTCTGAAGCCCATGGAATATTCCCCCAAGTCTCCCCTTCTGAAGCAAACAGAGCATTGGACAAATGAGAGTACCAGGAGTTTGTCCCTGGCTCCAGCGAGGCTGAGTGTTTCTTGAAAACCCCACAAAGTATTTATTAGGAGTAAATTCCTTCCCTTTTCGTGGGGCCTCCTCAGCCCTAATCTCTGCACTTCTCCTTTGCCTGTCTCTGGTTTTGGTGATTTGGGTCTGAAGTGTTTGCTGGTGGATTGAATCGATGCCAAAAGCACCAACCCCCTGAAATAAAGCAGGGGGATGGAAAGCAGCTGTGCAGGGCAGGGCAGGGCAGGGCAGGGGGTGCTGAGCCTTTCAAAGGGCCCTGGGGGAGCAGCAGGGACTCCAGTGCTCACTGCCCAGCGGGGTCTGCTCATCTCCTTTGGGTCGGGGTGGTTTGGGAGCAGGGAAGCCCCAGTGGGTCTGTCTGGAGACACTTCCACGGGCACGGCTGTGCCCGAGGTGAGGAGGGGATGGGCTGGCACAGCCCCACACCTGCTCCACAGCCTTGGGATGAGCCAGAGGGGATGAGCCAAGGCAAGGAGCCACAGTGACTGGGGTGGCACAGGGATGTTCCTTTGGCATGTGGAAGGACAGAGCAGCAAACCAGAAACCCTTTTGGAACAGTCACTGACCCTGTGGAGTCACTGCCTTGAGACCTCCCTGGGAGGCTCTGCCAGCTTGGCACAGAGTCACAGAATATTGGAAGGGACCCACAAGGACCATCCAGTCCAACCCTCAGCCCTGCACAGGCCCAGCCCCAGGAGTCACCCCCTGTGCCCCAGAGGATCATCCAAACCCTCCTGGAGCTCTGGCAGCCTTGGGGCTGTGCCCACTGCCCTGGGGAGCCTGGGCAGTGCCCAACCAGCCTCTGGGGGAAGAACCTTTGCCTGAGGTCCAACCTGAGCCTGCCCTGACACAGCTCCAGCCATTCCCTGGGTGCTGTCCCTGGTCCCCCCAGAGCAGAGCTCAGTCCCTGCCCCTCCTCTGCCCCTGCCCAGGCAGTTGGAACTGCACTGAGGTCTCCCCTCAGTCTCCTCTGCTCCAGCTGAACACACCAAGTGCCCTCAGTGTCCTCTCACGGCTTCAAATCAAGGCCCTTCCCCACCTTCATTGCCTCCCTTGGACCCTCTCTTGGAGCTTTAGATCCTTCTTATATTTTAGTGTCCAAACCCACAGCTGGTTCTGCCTCTGACACATTTATCCCCCCAGTGTGGGACCACTCCAGGTGCTCCAGAGGGACAAAGCCAACACTCACCTGGCTGGGGCCGCTGCTGCTCCGTTGTCTTGTTCACATTTTGTGTCCCTGCGACAGGAGGGCCTGGGGAGACAGGGAAAGAGCTTGTTTGTACCAGGACAGAAGGGGAGGAATGGACAGAGGACAGGCAAGTATAGGACACATCAAACAGGAATAAACTGGCTGGGAGGGAAAAGTTTCCTAAGCCTGAGGGCTGATATTTTTGAAATTGCACTATAAAGTTCAGAGATTTCACTAGAAATTAAAAATTTCACTGTAAAGTGAAAATACGCAGATGAGGCAAGAAAAATATTATTATTATAGATATTTATATATGTATAATTTATTATTATTATTGATGTTTCTTAATATCCTAAAGATGCAGCGAGACAAGGAAAATACTACATAGATACTTTAGTAACTTTCTGTCATTGCAGCTTAACTTCCATTCTTTTAAATTCCGTTCTCTAGTTTGCACCCATGTTGTGAGTAGAAAATTGGATTTTTTGAAATATGTAAATTCTGACCTCCTTCCACGTTGGAACATATTTCCACATTTTTTGCAAGCGCAAGTTCTTTTTTTTTTAAGCGAGATTTTTAGGCCAAAAAAATTGGGGTTTATAGAAAAAACTAAATTGAAGTTTCTTTGGGGTTTGCACAGCTCAGAAAGCTGCAAAGTGAAGGCAGTGTGATCTATCAGCCAGGCTCTGCCACATTTATTTACGGCCAGTAGTATCTGGTTGAATGGGAAATGTGCCCACCTTGGAGGGCTGCACAGGGAAACAGGAGTGGAAACAGGGCAGTGTGGCTGTGTCAGCTGGATATGCAGCTAACACACAGTTTTTAGGGACAAGGAACTGATATTTCTGGTGACTGGGAATTCCAGGACACTCTAAACCCAGCGAGAGCAAGAGCAGAGTGTGAGCAGAGCTCGTGCAGGGGGGCCCTCTCTGCCTGCTGGACTCTGCCTGGAGTTTTGTTTTCTGGAAAGTTATAAGAAACTCTCAAATCTCCCCAAAGGGTCCATGTCTGTCCCTAAAAGCATCACCCCACAATACAGGTGGGTGGTAACATGGGGTCTGTACACAGGATTTGCTCCTGATCCCTTGATCAAGTCCTGCAAATATTAGAGGTTCCTGCTCTCATCTTTAATACATGATTCAGTGATAAAAATAATGGGGTCTGTTTCTATTTCTCTCCATAACATAATTACAGCTCTTATCTTACTGACTGTCCCTGAATTTTCCACCTTTCTGATGCTCCCAACACAAGCCATCCATGCCCATCTTCTCCCACCGCCTCATTTTGATCTTCCATTGCACAATTTGTGATCCCCACTGGGACAATTTACTTTTGGAGAGGCCAGAACTCACATTACTGCCCCGTCCTGCTCTCCTGACTGCAGAGGACGGATCTACTGATGGAAAGACAACAGGCACAGAGGGCTTGAAATCACCTTTTCCTTGGAAGAAAAAACTTGGAAGAATCTGGCTTGGGATCATGGTCCCAGCTGGCTTGGAATCCTGTAGGTCTGTATTTTTGTCTCTCCCATATTCCCTGTGCTCCCCTGGGCTCCTCACAAAGACAAGGGGGTGTAAATAGGGGTGTAAATAGAGTTGGGACTGTTTGGGAAGTTCTTGAGCCTGAAGTCCAGTCATGGCACCCAATGGAATTCAGAGTGTGACTCATCCCATCCAAAAGCAGATCCACCTTCTTTTATCCCAAGATTCAGAAGACCAGGGGCAGAAAAGGAGGATGAAATAAACTTTTCTGTTATTTCATAAAAAAAAAATGGGGATTTTCAATCCAGGGAGGCTGAAGACTCGAGGCACAATAAGGAGGTTATTTTAAGGAGAGGGAAAAGGTGGAAAAGCATCCTCCCAATTGACATTCCAAGTGCCCCTCTGCCCGTGCCGTGCCCGTCAGGCTGCAAAGCTCCCTGTGGATACATCCCAGGGCACGGCAGGACTGCACAGCTCCCTGTGGATACATCCCAGGCACTTGCACATTCCTGCCGGCGCTGGGAAAGCCGCTGCAGCTTTGAAATTCCAGCCCTCTGGTTATTGGCATGGAAAGGAAAACACGGAGGGAAGGGGAGGGAGGGGAGGGAGGGGGAGAAAGAGGAGGAGGGAGGAGAGGGGAGTGGGGGGAAACAGAGCTCGTGTAATCTGCCCGGTTTTATTTTTGGTTTAATTATTTGTTTTTTTCCCTTTTTGCAGAAACCACAAATCCCACTGCAAATAGATCAGACTGAAAAACAAACCGCTACGGTTTCAGCCGGGGACAAAGAGTGGGATGGGACAGCCCGGGAAGAGGGAGGGGACAGCCCCAGCCACGCTGTCCCAGAAGGGGTCCCTGATCCCAGAAGGGTTCCCTGTCCCTAGAAGGGATCCCTGATCATACAAGGGATCCCTGTTCCTGAAGGGATCCCACTCCAAGAAGGGATCCTTGTCCCTAGAAGGGATCCTTGTCCCAGAAGGGAGCTCTGCCCCCCAGAAGGGATCCCTGATCACAGAAGAGATCCCCTGTCCCCAGAAGGGTTCCCTGTCCCATGAGGGATCCCTGATCCCAGAAGGATTTCCTGTCCCAGAATGGAACTCTGTCCCAAAGGGATCCCTGTCCCCTGAGTGATCCCTGTTCCCAGCAGTGATCCCTGTCCCCTAAGGGATCCCTGTTCCCAGCAGTGATCTCTGTT
>NW_020884916.1:6162645-6216661 GCF_003945725.1 Corapipo altera | reverse complement strand
GATCCCTGTCCCCTAAGGGATCCCTGTTCCCAGCAGTGATCTCTGTTCCCAGCAGTGATCTCTGTCCCCAGCAATGATCCCTGTTCCCAGCAGTGATCCCTGTCCCCAGCAGTGATCCCTGTTCCCAGCAGTGATCCCTGTCCCCAGTAGTGATCCCTGTTCCCAGCAGTGATCCCTGTCTCCCCTCCTGAGGCTGGACAAGGCTCAGCAGGGTTGGACACTGGTTTTTGCAGCCTGGTGCTTCCAGGAACTTCATCCCAAGCTCAGCCCTCAGCTTGTCCTTGCTGTAAACAAGCTGCTGCTCGCCCTGGTGGCATTTTCCTGGCTGGAAAACCGGCCTGGCTCCATCCCAGTGAGCCAGAGCTCTATCAGGGGCTGAGATCAGGAGAGCAGGGACGAGGGCTGAAGCCTTTTCCCATGTCCTCCCTGCAGCCAGGCTCTGACTTCCATTTCTCCCCTGGGATCTCCTTCTGAAGGATTACAACTAGAACTGTTAGAGAGACGCTTTGGGAAATATTTGGAAAAACCATGAGTCCTGCATTGAGAAAGGCAAAACCTTCAGACATTTCCACTGGTGTAGATACTAATGTACATTTTGGTTAATTCAGCCAATAAAGAGTTTGGCCCTAATGTAATGTTAATGGAAATGTCACATGGTGTTCCTGGTAAAAAGCAAGGTGGAAATTCATCTTCCAACAGAAAAATCCTTTTCAAATTGGGGAAAAAGTTTCTTTGCAAAAAGTACAGAACTCACTGAAAATGTTGAGTTTTCTCTGATTTTTGGGGGTCAGGTCATTGACTCAAGTGAAGCAACTCCTACAAAGGGGTTGGTTGATTCAGTCCTTGGTGTGTTTTGAATAAATAATAGGCATCATCTGGAGAGATGGTCTTCCTCCTCCTCCAGATGGAGAACCCTTGCCCCAGAGGAGGAGCCTGCTTTGCTCCAGTGTCCCAGAAAGAGGGGTTTTAGCCCGCAAGTGACACTATTCCAGATGTGCTGACCAGGCCTGGATCCCTATGGCTGGGCAGGATCAAGGTTTGGCTCAAGTTTGGCTAAGCCTTGTCAAAATTATCATTCCAAACCTCTCTGAATGGGTTTCCTTGTAGGCTGGAGTTTTAGGATGTAAAGTGTCAGCTTGGAAGTGTGAATGTGACTGTGCCCAGGTGGACTGAGTTCCTTTGCCTTAGTTCTCCCTATATAATACAGATTATGGAGTAAAGTGTGGGAATATATTGTGTTGTAGGATGAGACTGAGCTCTGAGCATGACTTTGCCATGGTGAGAAGGGTTAAATGCAATAATCAGCAATACAGACACTGCTGTTGAAGCAGCGTGTGCACTCAGCTACTGCAAATTTCCAACTCCTTCTCTCCCTCTCAAAAATAATTGTCCAAATCCATGAAACTATTTTTATTTCACAAGAATCTGCGCAACGTGAAGGAACCACCCCAGCCCTCCCAGGCCCAGACTCTAAAGCTGAACGTGTTCAAAGCAAAATGGAAAAGGCAGAGCCAGGGAACGTATCCAGAGACTTGGGTTCCTGCAAAAACACATCATTCCCAGGACCTGACGCCCAGTGGCTCGAAGAGATCCTACAGAACTCCAGCCAGACAGTGACAGGGAGCCTTATCTGTCATTAAAACCACTTGGGTTTTACACCAAAACTTGCCATGCGATGGAAATTCAATTAAAAGACTTGGCCTGAGGTTCTGTCCTGGTGTAAATCAGCAAATAGCAACAGTGGAGTCGGGGGCAAATTTACACCAGCAAAGGATCAGGTCCCCATGTCTGGTTTAGACTTAAAAGGCCCCGTGGAACAACAGTCCAATGACAAATGTGTGTTCAATACAAAATGGAATTAAAGAGCAGAAAATAAATCAGAGATGCTTTCAAGAAATGTCATTGTGCAGCTGTCTGGTTTATGTCCAGCAATTCCCCAGCATGAATGCAGACTCTATTAGGAGGAAGGTAAAGGATATTAATAATGCTTTGCACTTTCACAGCACCTTTCAACCGAGGATCTCACAGCTTTGCAAACATTCGCACTCACAGCGCGCCCGGGAGGGAGGTTAAATATCATTTTATTTATTTGCATGCATAAAGACACTTTCCTCAGGCTTTAGGTGCCTTTTCCAGATGAACTGACTTTCCCAGAAATCAGGCTGAGTGGAACAGACTGTAGCACTGGACCCTTCCCAGCCTTGGTCTCTACTTTTTCACCCCGAATCTCCCTCAGCTTCTGCCTCTCCACCCTCTGTGCCATTTGGAAATTTTCATCTTCTGCTGAGCAACTCCCCTTTCAAAGTCGAGTGATTCCTCTGGAATTAGGTGTAAATCAGAAGTAGCAGTGGTGAAACAGCCTGCCAGGCTCTGCAAAGGCTGAGAAAAGGCTTAAAAGTTGGCAAAATCAGCAAGGCCAAGCCTGGGCATGAGGCAGGGGGCCTGAAAAGCTCAGCAGATGAGTTTCGAGCAGACAAAGCTCTGCAGGTCCCTCTGGTCACACTGTTTGGTGCAACAAAGAAAGGGCTTGATCTGGAGAAGTTGAGTGTGTCCCAGGAATGCCAGGGCTGAGCCTGGGGTGTGGAGAGGGAGAAGGGCTGCCCACTGTGCCCTGTGGAGTGTGCAGGAGGCACTGGGATGGGAAGGGAAGGCAGCTCCAAAGCCCAGTTCACCTTTCCAGCCACCCCATGTCCCAGCTGGGGCTGTGCCTCCTCTGCTGCTGCCCAGAGCTCTGGGGCAGATTTGATCCAAACAGACTGATAGATACTGCTGGAGCAGATGGACAGACACAGAGACTCCCTTCCTTAGGAAACCAGACTTCAAATCCCCCAGCAATCCAGCCCACAATCCCAAACCCTCAGCAGTCCTTCCAGCCTGAGTGCAGTCCCGTGAGGCATGAGGGAGGCCATGTTTCAGATATGATGTATTAGGGAGCAAACCCTCTCTTGATAAGCTTTAAAAAGTTCTGAAAAATTAAAAACAACCCCGGTGTTTTATAAATCTGGGAGCCTGGGCCAGAGGGGGGGTTTCAGCTGAACAATAGGCTCACAGTCCCTGTGCTTCCTGAGCTGCTGGGAAGTGCCGACAGCCCCTCCATCCTGCTCTCTCCAGAGGAGCCATTTCAGTCAAACCATTTCAGGCACTGTTTTGTGCTACCAGCCCTGATAAGGCTTTCCAGGAGAACAACATTCCCTGGGCTGGGAATATCCTCATTTTTCAGGCTTTTTTGTTCTAGGGTGGATACAGTGGGGCTGGGTCATTTATGGACTAAATGCTTTAGGGGCACTATGGGGGAATCTTCTTCAGAAGATTCAGTCTGACAGTGTCCTTAACTGCAAGCAAGGCTGGGAAGGAACACCATGGCATGGTTCTCCTGTTCATGGCATCACTGGCAGCAGTGGCAGCTCTTTTCCAGGCAGGCACTGGCTGCTTTGGGAACTGCTGGGCTTCACTGGCAGTGTCCAGAGTGCTCTGAATATCAGGGTTTTCCTGAAGTCAGGTTTTGGAGATGGCTGGAGAAACACACGTGCAGGAAACTTGGGAGGATCTGGATTCCCCAGCACAGCAGGTGCTGAGCAACAGAGCCCACAGATCTCTGCCTGCTGGAGCTGGCAGTTCCAAAGATATTTGAGAGCTGAAGGATGGGAAGTGGTTTGTCCTAAGTCATGGAGACAGAGGGAAGAGCCAGGTATCCTGGCGGACCCAGACTTAGGAGTGACTGAAGTGATCACCTGGGCAAATACTTTTTAGGGAGAGAAGGAAAAGAGGGCACAAGACCTCACAGTTCTCCTCCCTGGATGAGGAGCATGGATCTCAGAGCCTGCTTCAAATTCACAGCCTTCTTCCCCTTCTCCTTGCTTCACTGGGACCTGGAAGGCCAAGTCCTGCCTGGAAATACAGTGCCTGTGCTCCCAACCCAAACAAGGCAGGTTATTCTGGAACAGTTCCTCCTGTATTTCTGAGCCCTGGGGTTCTCCAGCAGGACACAGGCTGGTTTTTGCAAGGAGTCCTTCTGCTTCAGACAGGATCCTGGCTTGGTGGCTGGAATTTAAATTAGCTGCTCTAAATGGGAAAAGCAGAGCCAGATGTCCTGGGGGATCCAGGCTTGGGGTTAATCTACGTGGTCACTTGGGGTCTATTTTGCAGCAACTCTGTTATAGGGTGAGAGGGAGCGGCGGGCACAGACCTGGAGCTGCTCCTCCCAGGGGAGTCTGTGTGTGCTGGCACTGCTCTGGCACCTTGGAAAGGGCCCAGTGTAGGCCCCTGGGGACAAAACCCTCTCCTGCTGCAAACCAAACATGTCAACAAGGTGTGCCCAGTGCTGCATGTCCAGCCCTCACTCTCCTCACTTCCCCTCCTGCAGATCCCACTGGAGATGTGGGGTTGTGTTTAGAGCCACCTGGAGAGGAGAAACTCAGACTGTGGCTTTGTGGAGGGGCAAGGAAGCCAAAACCACCCCCATGTCCTCCTAGAAACATTAGATGGCTTATTTTAGGTGATGGCAGCAGACAAAAAAGCTGAGGAGCCCGTCAGGTCCCTCTGTAGCTCCCTCTGGCTCCGTGGACACACTGGAACTGCTCCACACACACAGTGAGAACCCACAGTGCCAGCAGTCAGAGCTTGTGGAGATCCAGCTGTTCTGTGCAGGCTCTGGGCTGTCAGCTGTCTGTAGGTTGGGCAGGGATGGTGGGACAGACCTTGGAGCAGAGCAGGGTGAGAGGAGTCCTCCAGCCTTTTCCAGTGGCCACATGAGATGGTTCATGCAAGTCTCCCAACTTCCCATCACCTTTAGCCCAGCTCCAAGTGATATGTGTGTCAAACTGTGAAGCCTTAAAATCTCACAGCATCATTTGTTCTGCTTTTCTGCTTTTCAATTTACTATTTCTGCTAATTAAAACCACTGGCATGTGTGCCATGTCATGCTGTTTGTCAGTCGGTGTTACTGTGACTGTTCTCATGAGACTTTCCAGTGCCTTCAAGCACCAAACTCATTCATTTCTCCTCCAAGACACATTATCCTGCTCCTTGAGCTGAAGAATCACCAGGACAGGGATCGTAATTAAGTAATTCTAAGTCTCTCCACTGAGAGGAAACAACTCACTGAGCATAGACTAATTTCAAAATAACTTCTATGGTATCAGGCTATTTGATTATTTCACAGTTAAAAAAATATTATCAAGACATCTTTTGCACCCTTTACATCTGTGTAGATTAACAGTTGGACTCAATGATCTCGGAGGTCTTTTCTAACCTGAATGATTCTGTGATTCTCTGGTTCTCTGTTGTTATTAACCTGTTTTACAGATCTAAAGTCCAGGCTTGGAACAACACTGGGGTTTGACCTGAAGTCAACTCAAATCAAGTGAGAACTGGATTTACATGAGACATCTGCTGCAGAGCATGGATATGAAGAACAGATTTAACTTGGGAATGCCTGAAAGTAGCTGAGAGCCCAGTTATGAATTGCTGTCCTTATGGAAACACAGAGCAGAGCAATCAAACATTTCTGATTTAACTCCTGTTCGAAATTCAGTGATGGATTAAGCCCTGTGGCTGAAGCTTACTTATTTCCAGCATCAGACAGGATCTGGAGCTTAACATAGTGTATGAAAAGAACTGGGATTCAGGATTCCTGTCCCTGAGAGTGTCCAAGGCCAGGTTGGACAGGGCTTGGAGCAACCTGGGGCATTGGAAGGTGTCCCTGCCCGTGGCAGGAGGTGGAATGAGGTGAGCTTTAGGGTCCCTTCCCACCCAACCCATTGTGTGATCCTGTGATCTGTGATTCCCAATGGGACTCCCTCAGCTGGCACAGGCAGGGTGTGCTCAGGGTAGGCCCTGCTGAACCAGGGGATCCCTCTGCCATCAGACTCAGGGCAGGCACACCAGGCTTACACAGCCTAGTTCCCAGCCTGGAGCTCTGCTCCCCCACTCCAGATCCTGGAGTCACTCCCTGTTTGCTTTGAGCCAGAGGCGACAGCCCCCAGTTGTGCCTGTGGCTGGAAAAACATCCCCGAGCTCTGCAGAGCTGGAACTTCCTGATCCAGGCTGAGCTGCCCCTGCAACGCTCACAAAGACACATTATGAAGAAAAGGAGGAAGCAATGAGGGGGTTTTTTTCTCTTGTTGTTGCTTTTTTTAATATCAGCAGCAGAAATCCCAATGCACAGTGCACAAAGACTGGAGGATGTGTCCTAAGAATCCCTCCCAGAGCCAGCTTGGAAAAGCAGACACTTCCCAGCCAAGATCCATGGTACTGAGCTACTCAGGGCTGCAGCCACAGCCACGTGTGCCAGGCTGAGCAACAGCACAGACATACAAGTCCTGAAGGATGTGTTCCTGAGCATCCCCTGGACACCCACAGAATCCTCCAGATCATCCCTGCGTGTGCAGAAATGTACCAAGAGCACCAGGAATGTTTCCCCCCAGCACTCAGGGTGAAACCAAACCTTTAATGCACTCAGAGTTCACCCTTGTTGAAAAATGCACAAATGCAGAAGTAAAAAAACCTGATCCTTATGGAGCAAAAAGCCAGAGGCAGCACACATGAGAGAAAAGGGAAGAGACACATGCACAGACACATTTTTACATCATTTGCCCATT
This sequence comes from Corapipo altera, assembly GCF_003945725.1. Lineage (NCBI taxonomy): Eukaryota > Metazoa > Chordata > Aves > Passeriformes > Pipridae > Corapipo > Corapipo altera. The sequence goes on along the minus strand of NW_020884916.1, from coordinate 6,210,062 downwards.
TAACTCATTAGCAGGAAGCAAATTTTATCAGGAAACAAATTCACCCTTGTCTTAGGAAACAGCCAGGGCGCTTCCAAGAGCTTTTGAGGCAGAGGCTGAACCCCAGCAAATGTGTGACCCCCCCACATGTGCAAAAACACTGCTTGCAGTGCACCCCAGGCAAAAAAAATAATAGCTCTTTTGCTGGGAGAAAAGGAAGGATAATGGTTACTTAGAAAGTGCTCCAGACAAGCTGTCAGGTTGAATTCAGAGAACTGGAGTCTACTCTGGGACAGCGCTGGCTCGGGGTGATCCCTTGTGAGTTGGGTTTCCTGCCTGCTACAGCTTAAAGACAACGATTCTTTGTTTCCAGTTTTTCTGGTGAAAAAACACACGCCTGCCTCCGAAGAGGGTCAGGGAGAAAGCAGACAAAACACTAACTCTGGAATTTCAAAGGAAAACAATTAAAAAAAAAGAAAGTATAAAAAGAAAAATCTGAGCGCGCCTGCTACTGTCTCTCCTGGAATCATAAATCCCTGCTCTGGCCACACAGTGGAAATAAAAGAAGCACTAAAAAAGCCTCCCCTTTTTCTGCTGCGGAGCTAAAAATGGGATATTTCATCACCAGGCACACAAATATCATCAAGAAATGTTTTAGCAAGTACAGACAATGAGGAAGGCACAGCCTGCAACTGCTTTTTCTCTGACACCACCGAAGCCGGAGGGTTTATAACCTTTGCTGTGCAAAAGGGGCTGCACTGACACACTCCAAGGAGAGTTTACTGAAACTGGTCAATATTTTTCACATGACAACCTTTTAGACCTGAAAAATGGCCTTTTCAGGAGAAGAATTTTATGCAGGAATTTGAGAGTGTTTTCCTGTGGGAACTGTGCTCCTACAACCACCCTGCCCACGCTCTCTGCCCCCCTTTCTCCAGTCCCCCCAAATTTGAACTTGTCACCCCAAATCGTCACTGAATTTCACAAGTTTTGAAGAGTTCCTACCAATCTGAAGGAAGCTGTGGGGAAAGAGGAGTGAATTTGCAGCCCTGATGGTGCAAAAAACAGCTGCATGGACTCGTGTTTTGTGAGGTACCAGAGAATTGGTGTGAGAGAGATTTTATTGATGCTCCAACATCAGGAAACGCTTCCTTAGGGGCTCACAATGAACGTGGGTACAAAGCCACGGGAACCCACACTGGGTGGATATCAGGGCTCACTGGTTTATTTATATTCTTAAATTTGCCAACAACCCAGCAAATCATCCAAGCAAACACCCTTTACACCCAAACATGCTTATTGTTCACACAACCGCCTCTAAAATCCAAACATAAACATGGAATGGCCACAGACTTCAACTTCTAAAATTCATCTTCTCCATCCATATTCATGGATGCACAGATAGATTTCTTCTCTATTTGAAAATGCAGGTGGCACATCCATTTTTCCCGTGCTCTGCTTGAATTTGGGTTGGATTTATGAGACTTGGGCTAGTGTTGTTTTACCACTGATCTCAGCCAGCTCCAGGAGGCTCAGGGGGGACCTTCTCACTCTCTACAATCCCTGACAGGAGGGGGAAGTGGGGGGGGGGGAGTCAGGCTCTGCTTCCAGGGGGCAGGAGGAGAGGGAACAGCCTCAAGCTGTGTCAAGGGAGGCTCAGGTTGAACACGAGGAGGAATTTCGATACTGAAAGGGTTGTTAAACATTGGAAGGGGCTGCCCAGGGAGGTGGTGGAGTCCCCACCCCTGGAGGTGTCCAAGGAAGGCCTGGCCATGGCACTCAGTGCTCTGGGCTGAGGGACAAGGGGGGCATCGGGCACAGAGGAGACTCCATGGGCTGGGAGGGCTTTTCCAGCCTAAATGATCCTGAGATTCTGTGATTTTCTTGCCTTGGTCTGAGCCTGGTGTGTGCAGAGGGCAGTGCTGGGGGACAGACCTGCTGAATGCAGCATTTTAGTCGAGATCATACCTGTAACCTGGGGGCAACAGCCCCAGAAATCACTCTGGTGAATCCTCACGGGTGACACTGAGCCTTCCTTCCCCCCACTCTGCCACCTCACTGCACTGCCCCCACTTCCCTGGGCACCAGCACGTGTTAAAAGCACCCCACACACCCCAGGCACTGCCACGGGCCTGTTTGCACATGTGGAACTCCACACAGCAACACTCCACCACTCTCCCTCTACCCTGCCCGGGTTCAACCCCTGCACAGCCTTCTAGACATTAAACACGGGAATTACACAGCCCCCAACACACTCATAGACCTCCAAAATGTGCTGGAGGGAGGCCAGAGTGCTCAGAGCCACCTGGGACACAGCCCCGTGGCCTCTCAATGTTGTTGTGTGTGAATATACTTTCCATCTCCCTGTGGAAAACTCCTGAAATGACACCATTCTGCAGTAGAGCAATTTAAACCTCCCTGGACTCACAGATTCTTGTCCTGTGTCTCAGTACCTGCAGTACGTCAGTCATTGCTCCAAAGAGGCACAGAAAATGAAACAGCCCCTGTCTCCACTGGGGAGCTGGGAGGGGGACACAAATCTTTCCATTCAGCAACGTTACACTTCCCAGAAAATTGCTCTCTAGCCCAAAATTCCTGGTGATTTTCATTAGGGCAATTTGTTTCTCCCAGGCAGCTGAAGACAATTTGTCCCAATGACGCTAAATGCCATCCTTTGGGGTGTTTATGGGGCTGAGAGGAGAGGATGCTCAGGCAGCCAGAGTCCTTTGGACACCCCCAGGTCTGTACCTGGCTGATGGGAGAGCACAGCTCGGCTGCCTCGTGCCCCAGCCGAGGAAGTTTCTGGAAGCAGTTTCTGGAGGCAGTGTCTGGAGCAGTTTAGCTCCCCCACAGCAGTGCTGCAGGTCCTGCTGTTTGCAGAGCTGGCACTGCAGAGGAGAAGTGAGAGGGCAGAAAATAGAAGGGAAAAAGGGAGTAAAGTCTGCAGCTGCAGGCAGCCAAGGCAGCTCTGTGTGCAGAGCCAGGGCACGAAACCAACCCTGGGCCAGCCGTGGGACACGGGCCAAGGGCTCCTGGGGGCACCACCCCACTGCCCTGCTCTGTCTGGAACAATTTGGGAGCCCTGTGCTGCATCTGGAACATCTGCAGCTGTCTGGGCTGCAGCTGCAGCCTGGCTTTGGCCATGGAGGTTGTTTGTTCCCAGCCATGGCTGGGATGTGTGTGTACAGCAGTGTCAGCGCATGCACAGCGTGGGGCTCTCCCTGCAACCTGCACAGCCACGTTGTTGGCATCACTGAGGTGAGCTCAGAAAAATTACAGAAGGAGTGAAGAAAACGGTATTTTTCCCCTCTCTCTAACGTTTCTTGTGCTATTTCATCACATCCTCCTGCTTTGGAATCCTCAAGGGAAGGTGGTTAGAAAAATTTGTCTGGTTTTATTCACAGGCATAGAGAGAAGAAGTATTTACAGTATTAGTAGATTCAAGATGCATGGACATAAAGAAAAATGTTTAATCTTTTGAGAGGTTAACTTATAAAAAATCACAATTTTTAACCTGAAATTTCTTTTCCAAAAATGACAGCATCATCCTGCCATGGGCCCATTGAAAAGCCTTAAAAGGAAGCAATGAAAATCTTGTTGCCTGATGGACTAGACCAAGGCTGAGGAATTACAAGCCCAGTTTTATGTTCATTATGAGTTTCTTCTGTGATATTGGATGAGACACTTCATTCTGCTCCCCCAACTCCTTATCTGTCAGCCTGTCGTGTTCTCCTGCCTCTTACCCTGACATCTTATCTCCCCAATAACATTTTGAGCATGAATCAGTGGGTTGAAGTGGAGCAGTTGATCCCACAGCAGATTCAACATTGAAGGAACAACGAGGAAAGGAAGAAATGAGAAAGAAGTAGATGGGATTTCAGCATTTCTGTGTAGCTCTTAATTTTTATTTGGCTGCCCCGTGGGTGTGCTCAGTCCTTTATTGCCACAGGATGAAAGTACCATGGGAAGTTCAGAACCCCGGGCTGACAGAAAGCAACCCAACCTCTGCTGGCAGCACTCAAGGGACACCCCAGGGGCCAGTAAATGTGGAGGGGGAGGAACCCTTCTCCCCTCAAATTTCTTTCAGCCTGAGTGACTCAAGGCCCCAGTCGCAGAGATAAAAGGTTTAAGAAATTCAGAGAAGTGCAATTTTATTCAGAGCATTTCTCTTTAATTAAAAAAAAAAAAAAGTGGTATTTTCTCTTTATTTTTAGCAACCACCTGGCCTGAGACAGACAGAGCAGAGGGTTGGGGGGTGTTTAGGGGGAATTGTGGAGGAGCACGTGTGTGCTTTATTCACCCAGGAGCAGGCCCAGCTCTTATCAATTCTAAACAGACTGTCAATGGCAAGGCAGTCCCAGCAGAGCCTGAAGGGCTTTGTCTCTGTAATATCCCAGGTTTTATCAATCAGTGCCTGTCTCAGCAGAGAGAACAGGGAACACACAGCTCAAGTGGATATTTACAGGCTGCACAAAAGGAGCTGTTGGAAAACCAGTCCTGATGTCGTGTGCAGGGTCCAAGACAGATGTTGGAGATGAAATGCAAGGGGAAAGAGGGGCTGGCTGGGAGAGCAGCAAGTCGAGGAGGGAGCCAGACACTCCATGCAGGAGCTTGTTAAATGTGGGAGCTGTTTGCTGCAGCCTTTCAGGGAAATGGCAGCTTTTGTCTCTCCAGCTGCTTAAACAAAAGAACCTCTGCCTTTCCCCACTATTCTTCGAAACGCGAACTTGTGGCTCATCCATGAAGCTGAGTTTTCTTGAAAATCATATACGTGTTTATATAAAATATATAAATATCTATTTATGTAATATTTATACATAAATATATAAAAATAAATATGTCTATAAATATATATGTGTATAAACACCCATGAGGGTGTTTATGTATGAGGTGAGGAGATTGTCTGGGCACAGGAGGAGGCTGGTTCTAGGTGGGTTGTCTCACAGACACGACACTGCACACTTGTCCCAGATACTTTTCAAATGAGGAGCTGAACGCAGTGCAGGGAACAAGCCCAACATTCCTGCAGCTGCACAAAGGCAAAGGAAGACCAAACCCAAGGCTCCCAGTCCTACACAGTGAGTTACAAACTCCTACAAGTGAGTTATGGAGCACAAGAACAGATTTTTGCTCTTTTTTCACCCTATTTGGCCTTTATCAATTCAACTGGAACTTGTCTTATGTAGGCAGGGGTTGTGTGAGATGATCCTTGAGGTCCCCTCCAACTCAAACCAGTCTGGGATTCTCTGATCACACCCATCACACCAACTCTCATAACTTTAGCATGACCGAGAATCCAGTTTTTCCTTAAAAACAAGAAAAAGGGGCAGGACTGGAGCTGCAGAACATAACCTGAGACACCTGACTGAAGGATACACAACCAACTCAAAAGCCTGAAGGAACCTCCTGAATGTTAACTTTAAAACTTCAAGGTTTATATTATCAGAATTTCTAACAGATTAAAAAAAAAATGGGGTTGTTTGAAAAAGAAAATCCAAATGTTCCAAAATGGAAGTGTCAGAAAGATACATTTGTTCTTCCTGCTGCTTGAAACCAGATTCCTGGGTGGGTTTGGAATACCTGAGTGGCCTTTAGTCAGGAATAGACTTTATGATGGGAAGATGAACTCAAACTACGAACTCAGAGACAGTGTCTCAAGTCCTGGCTGTGCATCTGAGATTTGGAACTGTTTCCCATCAAGAGCAGAAACTGTGCCATCAGTCCATCAGCTCAGCAGCACACAGTGTGACAGTGACAGACACACCTTTTCTGCCAGGGTGTCGGCTGGCCCAGCAGAGATGGGATTTCCACCATGGATTGGGCTGAAAACCGCCACTTACTTTATTTAATTATTCTGTTGAAATGCTGTGCAGGTAGAGCAGAGCAGAACATTTTCACACCGGGGTTACTATATAAAAGGTCTAGTTTTAACCCAATCAAAGCCATCATGAGAGCACGGGGAGGCAGGACATTTATATGCAAAACACTGACCTTCTTTGGTGGCAAGACGTGAGGAGGGTTCTGTGTGGGATGGAGTGTTGTAGACCAGCAGTGAGCTACCTGTGAGGAAAAGAAAAGGAGTTATTGCAGCTTGAATGTACTCTGCCATGGGCAACCACGAAGGCAGGGAGGAAATGCTGTCATTGGGATCTAAAGACCAAGTTTTTCAACCAATTAGGCACATATTTTCTATGGAATTCTTCTAAAAGCTTGGGAGCTGCATGTCCCACACGTGCTGCTGTTTCTCTGCTTGCAGAAAGTAAAAATATTTTGTCCTTCACTGAGCACCTTGATGTCCCCTTTGAAAACTGATATAAAAGCTGAGCTTGTCCAGCCCATTTATCCAGGTACATTATCTATCCCAGCAGAGCCTCCAGAAGTGATTGTGGCACAGATTGTGTTGCAGGATAAGGAAGGAGCTTTTCTCTCTCTGGCTGTGATAGAGAAATTTCCTGTTTGAGGAACATACAGTAGAAAAGCCATGAATTGCACTGTCAGGACCTGGCCATTTTTAGAGTGTCACATGCTTGGTTTGGGGCCAGCAGCTGCACAAACCTCACTGGTATTCCAACATCTCCCATGCCCTGGGGATTTTGAAAGTTTTCTTGGTTCAGAGTGGCCTTTCCATCCAGCCCCACTTGACACACAACTATTCAAGAGCAGCACAAAAAAGAACCCATTGGAAGGGTCTCTGTTTTGCACCGTCTAGGGCAGAAATGTTGTTTTCTGAGCATTTTACTTTGGTTCTCCTGGAAACTCTCCTGGAAATAGAGGAAGAGACCCTGTGAGCTCTCAGAAGTCAGCATGTAATGCACATTTCATGGTTGTTCTGGTTATATGTGTTTACATAATCTTCCAAGCTCATCTTTCCTCCAGTTCCTTGGAAAAGTTTCTGCTGCATCAGGCAGTGACATCCCTAACAAGGTAGAGGTCCTTGTTTGTAGGGAACTGGAGCAGGCACCAATCCTGCTGTGAAAAGTGCTTTTCCAGACCCTTTCTGCTTTTCAGATCCCCCCAGCCCCTGTGTAGTGAGATTCTGTCCCATGGAAGGTGCTCAGTCCTGAGCACCACATAACAAGCAATGCAGAATCCCAATGTCTGTGCTGGCCTGAGCACCCCAGAGCCTGTGGCAGGGCCAGGAACACCTCTGGGTCCTACAGTACCCAGATTAGGATCTTGGGACTGGCCCTGCAGCCTCCACATTCCTCTAAACCACATGATCCCAACTAGCCCTGACCTCACTTGCCCCTCAGTATCCCGGTGTGTCCTGCTTTCCTGTGGGAGCTGAGGATCAGGCTGCCAGAACCAAGAGCCACTGCAGGTGCTGGATCCTCCTGGCCCTCTGCCCTCTGTTCCTATGGATTCCTTTCCTTCCCCAAATGCAAACAGAGCCAAGGACAGCATTCACACAGAGGCAGAAGGGGCTGGAAAACAAAGCCTGGAGAGTGGATTCTGCCACGTGCTGCAAGATGGGATATTTCAAAAGGCCAGGACGGATAACACGGTGAACTGGGAGGTAAAGAGTTCAAAGGGATCCCAAGGGCACCTTGGCTGGGAAAGCTGGGACAGCCAAAGATTGGCTTCAGTATTTAGAGAGGTTTGCTGCCCTTTTGCTGCTGCTGGAGGAGTTGGAGCAGCTTTGTCCGCAGAACTCATGTTCTCATCCACAGAACTTGTGTTCTCATCCACAGAACTCATGTTCTCATCCACAGAACTCATGTTCTCATCCACAGAACTCATGTTCTCATGCACAGAACTCATGTTCTCATGCACAGAACTTGTTTTCTCATCAGGTGGTTTCTGGCTTTGGCGTTTCTTTCTTGAATATCTGTGGGGAAACTCCTGCCCACCCCTCTCTGCTTTTCAGGGTATTTTAAGGAATCCTGAGTGCAACCCCCAGTGCGGCCCGGCCCTGCCAGACAGGGCAGTGCTGGGGAACTCGGGAACACGCTTTCCTATGACTGAATAGGCTGCAAATGCCTGGTTGCAGGAGGAGGTGGGGGCGGGGTGATGAATAGCCGCGAACAAGCCGGTACGATCGACTTTTAGCTACTTTAGGCAAAAAAATGCACCCCAAGCCACTGGAAAGGGCCGGCGCCTCCCCCAGTTTAATTGCTAAAAGTTCTCACCTTTGCCCGGCAGTCTGAGGTTTCTGGTGGGAACACCACAGAAAGGGAAATGTGTTTCCTATTAAGGGTTTCAATGAAGGAGGAAAAGAGAGAAAGGCACAGACAGCTCAGGACAGAGGGAAGCAGACAGACAGACAGAGGCCAGGCTGCTCCCTCCCTCACTCCTTGGGCAAAGCTTTGGCTGGGATGAATTTTGGGTTTGTTCTTATTCCCCCTCTCTGGGTGTGTGACCCCGGAGATTAGAGCAGATTTTTCTGGTGTTATCAGTACAGTCTCCTATAATTAATATTAAACATTTATCTTGTGGTTCCCCCCACCTTTCCCTTGCTTTTATTTCCCTTGCATTAATTACAAAGGAAGGTGGAGAAGGACTGAAAACCAGAGCAGGAGAGGTTTTTCCGTGTAAAACCTTCCCTCTCACGAGGCAGCTCATCCTTCTGAGGTGCAGGATCATCCCAGTCTCGCAATCTTGGGGTCTATTTAATTAAAAAGTCTTTTTTCTCCTCCCTTTCTGAAAGCCCCGTGGCCTTCCCTCCACAGCTCCTTGTACAACCCAGGTTCTGCTGCATTTAGCAGGATAGTTTTCTTTGGCATTAATACATGGCTTGAAACCACCAGGCAGATTTCTGCTTCTCTCCAGTCTCACTCTTTCCCCTTCAAGCTCTTTTTATTTGTAGACCCCACACACTGACCCCCATCACCAGGGAGGTGACAGCTCGGGCTTCTTTTGATCTTCATCCCAAACAGAGCATGGAAACATTAAATCTCCCTTCCCACTGGCTGCCTGGAGAAGATTCACCAGGCAGAATGTGTTTGAAAAAGGTCAGTCAGCCTGGAATCCCAAGGTGTGTGGGGATAAGCAAAGAGAAGGAAAAACAAGGCATGGCTTCCCAATTTTGGAGAGACAACTGGGAGAAACACATAAAGAAAGATGATTGTTTGGAGAGGATGGACAGTAAGTTCCCTGAAAAAGCTACTGGGGTGCTTTGAGAGGCTCCAAAGAATGGAGAGTGCTGCAGAACTGGGGCTGGAATCTGAAATCTCCCAAAGATCAGAGCCACCGGAATTCCTGACTCCTTCAATAGCAAAGGAAACAGGAAACAACTGCACCATTCTGATCCAGACCTAAGTGCTGCCTGGAGACTAAAGGTGCTTGATATGAGTTTGGTTTAGTCTTGGCTATATTAAGTAGCTCACCTGAACCTTCTATCTCCAAAACTAAGAGTGAGCTTTTGTTGTGGTCTTGCAGATGTTACTGGTTTATCTTTTCTATCTGGACTCAGATGTGCCAAAATAAGGTACTTCATAGGCAGGTGTAAGAATGTTTTCACCCTAATCAGGAGGGTAAAATGTTGAAAACCTTCTGAGGAAGCTCATTTTGAGGGACTCTCCCTGCCTGGACAGCAAACAGGCTCAGAAAGTTCAGATCAGCTTTGATTCTTGGAAAACAAACACCAAAGCTGAGGAGGCACTGGCCTCACAAACCCAGTGTTGCACCTTGAGAGGATGAACACTTTTCAGGAGAGGGACTGGGCAGAGGTAATCGAGCCTGTGGGTCTGCAACTCCCCCAAATTCTCCTGTGTTTTCTGCCGTCACATATTCCCCACCCTGAGCAGGAGCAGAGCTGGGTGTCTCTGAACAATCAACCTTCCAGAGGGGGAAAAGGAATGAAAAAGCAGCCCCTGTCCCCGTGGCACTGAGCTCAGAGCTCGGCACTAAACATCCGCTGGAAGCCAGGCTGGAAAAACAATCAGCTCCTTTGGAAGGCGTTACCCCAGGAGGGAGTTAACAGCGATCCCCAATCCAGACTGTCATTAGCCTGGGAACAGCTGCAGGGAAAGGAATGCTCCTGGAGGCTGCCCAGCCCCAGGCACACAGGAGCTGCTTTAGCAAGGACAGCACTTCATGATGTCTGAGCACAGAGATCTCTAATCAAAAAAGCTGGGCATGGACTGGGATTGAACCCTCCTTTCCAGGTGAAAAAGGAACAAAGGATTTGCCTGAATCCAGCAAAGTCGCTGGGGTTTTGCACTGGCTCAAGAGCACAGAAATCACTGTAGGTACTCCCCTGGCAGGACATTATATTTTTATGATCATTATTGCAGCAGATGCAGCAGGGCTGCCTCGTGCCCTCTTGGGAGACAGGAGGCACAATCCTGCTCCACAGGCTTCCCATGTCCATGGATGAGACCAAGGGAAGGCAGGAGGACTGGGCCCATTTTGCAGAAAGTAAAACTGAGGCCCAGAGGAACTGAGGCAGAGGATTATTCCTCCTCATTTCAGGCATTTAAAGCAAGATGTGAACCAGGGGACTGTTTTCCTGAATGTCACCATGCCCTGAGGCTTCTGTTCTGTCAGTGGAGACCACAATGTGACCAGAGTTCAGGCATCTAAAGCTTGGTGGGATCAGTTGGGAATTTGTTCCTGAGCAGCAGCAGATGGGAAAGGTGGCCACTAAATCCAGGTCTTCAGGCTTATGCCATGAGATCAACAATGTGATTCCCCTGATCCTGGCTTTGAACACCCCAAATGTCAGGACAGCAGGCACTGGAGATGCCATGTGGAGCTAAAGAAAGAGAGGAACCCAACTCCTCTGCCCAGCCTTTCAAATTCAGCCTGGAGAATTTGAACCTGATCAAAACCCACACAACTCTCTCTCCCTGTCCATTCTCCAGCCTTGTCAATAAGGCAATTCAAGTGTCTCACTTGAAAATTTATCCTGTGGGAATTTAGATGCATTTCTGGTTACAAAGAACCTGATTTGCCCAAAGTCAGCAGGTTTGGCCCAAGCAGCTCTGCCTTCACAGCACTGCCTTCTCTGTCCCAGAAAAGTGTGTAATTCTGTGTGCAAACCTGCCTTCCAAAGTGTCCTGTGACCCAGCAGCTCTTTGCTGATGAAACAGGATGGAATCCACCAATTCTTTTGGATGGGAAATTATTTTATTGTGAAGCCACAAGGGACAAAAACTGTTCAAATCCAACAGCTTTTATTTGTTGTGAATCATTTCCTTGGCTCAGCTTCTCAAAAAAAAAATAAAGGTGGGGTTTACAGAGGCACCCATCTGTGATCTAACTCTTGTGCCACTGTAATCTCTAAAGCTCCTACTGATTTTAGGCAGGGAGAGACCAGCACTGCACAGCTTCAAAGGAACACCCTCAATAAATGCTGTCATCCTTGCCTGCACTGGCCAGAGAAGACATCTTCAACTGTCTTTCCATCACAATTTGATTCTCTAATGCAGAAAATGTACTTTTTTCTTTCTCTCCCTGTGCTCCCACCTTGATTTATGGCACCTTCTCCTGATTTTTGCGTCCTTAAATAATCATACTGCTACAAAAGCTGTTTCACTTGAAAAAACCCTGGGGCATGTGGGGCTCATCTCCAGTTCTCTGGCCTCATCCCAGCACAATCATCCTTAGCACACCTTTGTGAGGGAAGGAGATGCTTTTGGCTCCATTAGTAGATGAAGGGGAGACATTTGGAAGCTGTGGACATGCTGATGGTTGCACAGAAATCTTGGAATCTGAGTTTGAAACTAAGCCTCCCCTGAGAGCCTGTGCCATCCATAAGGGGATCATTCCTGTTTGGGCTGCTGGGATAATGCTGTTCCAGAAGTAGCTCAGCAGACTGCTCACAGCTCCTGTTTTGGGGCTCAATGCAGCAAAAAGGACTGTTGGGTCCATCCCAGGCTCTACTGTGGGACAGAGAGGAGCAGTAAAGAGCTTCCACAAGTTTTTTGTGAGTTTTGGGTCATTTGCATGGTGTCTGCTTCAGCACCTTTACATTGGGGAATGACTCTTGTATTTTTTCCTCTTTCCAACCAACCTGGGCCTCCAGGAACACAGGAAATCTCCAGCTCAGGCAGTTGTGGGTCCTGTTTTGAAGAAGTTTCACCAGAAGCCTGAGGGAAAGGGCATAGCCCTCCAGATGCAAATTTGGGGATAATTTGCCTGTGCCACATCAGTTAATGTTTGGTTTGATCTCTACAGCAAATATATGTATTTTTATCACGTAGCCACAGATGTTTTTATAATCTGTAGGACTATCTAATCTCATTGTCCTACTCAGTTCTTCATCTCCCTGGTAGCACCAGGAACTCTACCTGAGTTAATTTGAGCTTTCCAACCCACTTTTTATTCCTTGTTTCCATGTTTGCTGCCCCTGCCTGTGCTTCTCTCTTCATTTTCCCTCCCCTTCCCTCCTCTTCATCCTGCAGGAAGATCCCTAGAAGTGCAACACACACTTCAGCTCCTCCTCCCAACGTGTCAGGGCAGGGCTGAGCCAGAGCAATACTCACTTTCCCTGAGGTAACTGAGGTGAGACAGCAGAACTTCTGTGTTGTAGAGGGAGGTGGTTCTGAGGAAGTCGTCCTTGTTCATCTTGCAGAGCTCCTTGCCATCCATGTTCTGGAAGATGGTGGTGTCGATCTCCATCAATCCATACTCCTTGATAGCCCATTCCAGCCACTGGCGCACGTGGTCCTGGGTCCAGAGGGTGGGATCTGCCAGGGAAGCACAAGGGGTGGTTACACACGAGCCTCCAGCACTCACTGCAGCCCAGTCAAAGCATTAACCACTGCTCCCACAGCCAAATACATGGAATTTGCTGATCCCAACGTGTTTTGGAAGACGAACAAGCTCTGTGCTGGATACACTGGCAGGGTCACTGCACTGCCTCCCACCTGCCCAGATCTTATTCCTCTGCTTGAGAACGACACTGGTGACATTGGACTGGGACTTTTCTCCTGGAAAAAAGCTTCCCAAAGGCAACTCATCCCTTTGAGAGGGGATGCCTGTCCCAGCAGTGGCTCTGCAGTGACATCAGGGCTCTGCAGTCCCACCATCCCTCACAAGTGCACCAGGAGGTCCCCACAGCTGACATTTGAAAGGAGGATGGGGGGATTTGTGGTCAGCAAAGGGACTCTGAAAAAACCCTCTTATTGCTTAAGCAGAGCAGGCTGCCATGGCTGTGAGTCACAGCCTTCACCCTGCTGACAGGAACACAATTCCACCTCCTGGAAAAGCCTCCAGCTCTTGGAGGGCAATGTGGATTCTATCCTGTCTCCTGCATCATTAGGGACTGTCAGCAGAGCCCCAGCTGGGGAATCTTTATTGCTGGTGGTGACGTAGGAGAGAGATTGAACCCGGCTGGAGACCCAGAGCCCATGGGGAGGGAGTTAAAAAAAGAAATCAGCCTTTGAGTTTTGCAAAGAGCCTGAGCTCAGAAAGCCCCAGCAAGGCTTGTGCCACGATACCATTTCACAGAGTCATTGCAGAGCGTATCTGCCTTTTCAGATGTTTCCTGTGCTGCTGCTCCCCACGAAGCCCATTTCAAAATTTAAGCTGCAAATTCATGTTCTGTTGCAGCTGGAGAGGATTGCAAAGTGAAGTTGAAACTTTGGAGATGTTTGGTGTGTCTTTAACAGCTGGGCCATTGCTCCAAGACAAACCTCAAATGCCTGAGGTCCTGGGGAGCAGAGAACGTGGATCAGAAGGACACAGGATCACAGGGTGTGCTCTGGGCAGGGACAAGAGATGCCTCTGCCACAGATTTATAAAATAACTTTATCAAATAATTGCTTGGGCCAGGGCTGTAAACTGTGTGTGCTCAGGGTGTGGGGATCCCTGGGCACACAAGGTCAGGCAGTGCCTCTACCTGGTGCATTCCTGGGCACTCCAGTTCCAGAATAACAGCATGAAATGGAGACATGGGACCATGGAACACTGAACTGATAACTGTGACATTTCCCCACTGAGGCTCCAGTAAACCTGGGTTGCTTAAAGCTCAATTCTAAACATGGAATTTAAAACTCTCTACCTTTGCAAGTCTGCTTTGGGAACAACACATGGATTTCCTTCATGTCTTGGCAAAGTTAATTTAAATTCTGCTTTCTAAGCACTGGCAAAAGGCTGCAAATTTTACAATGGAAGTATTCAAGGGAGGATTTTTTTTTTTAATTGAAAGACTTATTTGTCTTGAGTTTTGCAAAAACACACAACATCTAGAGGGCAGAGTGAATTTGTGGCCTCCCTTTAAACACTGTAAAAGACATTGAATGGTCTCTGAAAAACTGCCTTCTTGAAACATGGCTTGGAGTTTGTTATTACTACTACTGTAAGCCTAATGTGACATTATTCTTGCTTATCTTCACTCTAATGCACTATAAATCTCAATTCTGGATTATATTAAAATTTCCAAATGCCTTTCTTGGATGAGTCTTCTCATGTCCTGCAGCCAGAGGGATGATGTTCACTATTGTCTTCCAAAGTCTGGTAAATCACTGCTATTTCACAAGTTTCTCAAGGCTTTGAGTTGTGGATGCTCACGATGGGGAGAAAAAGTCCTTTTCTTCACTTCCCTTCTAAAGGAAGATTTGAAACCTTTTCTTCCACCAAGGACACTAAAATTCCCCTATTTCAACAATGCTAAACTTTAGCTCACCCTTGGTGTTTTTAAACATGCCTAAACAGCATGGTGGGGAGCAGGATGGATGCTGAACACCTTTGAAAACACAAGGACTGGTTGGGCAGTGCTGACACTGCAAACGGCCCCGGGGCTGTCCCCAACCAGCTCAGCCAGTCCCTCAGAGCAGGGCCCAAGCTCAGCTTCCATGGGGCTTGGAGATTTGCTGTCAGTCTTTTACTGGCTTTTCCTTTTCATTCTAAATGGCAACCAAATGCTTGGGAATTGTCATCTGCTCGTGGCCAAGCCACGGTCAGAGAGCAGAGCTGAATTCCACGAGCACGTTCGTCCTGCCAGCAGTTTGTCTGCTGGGTTGGGCACAACCTCAGGGCAACGCTCCCTGCCCTGGGTGAAACTCTCCAAATCAGAGCAAGTTCTGGGACAGAAACTGGGCCAGCACTTGGCTCCTTGGCTGGAAAGTTCCTGGCTTGACTGTTTGTATGGGTGGTGTTTATAAACTTTGCGGGGCAAAAGGCTCCTCGTTCCAGGTTCAGCCTTCACTGGTTGCCTCCCCAGCAGCTCACCCTTGACTATCCAAATGCATCCAATGCATCCTGCCAATTCCAGAGAGCAGATGTGGATATCAAATGCAAACAGAGCTGGACAGGAATGTTTCTGTGTAACAGTTTTTGGAAGGATAATGTAGTTCCTGCAAAATACAATTTTTCTGGGTTTCTACTTCTAACAAAAAAATGAAAACAAAATAGCTCATTTTGAATCAGTCAATATGACATGAAAGTGCATCTGGATCCTGGGAGCATCATGGGAGTTATGATTTGGACCCACTTCATGCTTAGTCTTGCCTATGAACTGTGCTCTTTGATCATCCTCTGTGTGTCCCAGGAAGCAGATTCTCCTCTAACACATGATGGGAGATGGATTTGGTTCAACAAACCAAAACAACTCTTCATTCCAGGGGAAAAAAATGGAGGGAAGAAAAAAAAAGGAAGCAGCACTAATTGTCTGCTTGTTGTCCTGATTCAGTGGAAGCAGACAGGACCAGGGGGTTGGTGGTACCTGCTGGGACGATGACTCTCCTCTCGTTGGTGGTCATGTTGGGGGGAGGCCCGTTCTTCTCATCCATGTAGGTGCTGTAGCTCATGGGGTTGGGCTCTGTCCCTGCTCCCACGAGTTTGCCACATTTGTTCACGCTGCAGTCCACGGGGGACTCCCTGGAACGGGAAAGGAAAGAGCTGAGTTACCATCACTGTGCCCTGCCAGCCCTGCAGGGGTTTGGGTTACACGCATGGCAATGACCCCGGAGGTGGAATGTTAACAGGAGTTTCTTCTGTGTGAGAGAGGCCACTCCTGACCTGTCACAGGATCTATAGGGTGGGAGAGGCCATTCCTGACCTGTCATGGGATCTATAGGGTGGGAGAGGCCATTCCTGACCTGTCACAGGATCTACAGGGTGATCTATAAACCACAAGTCTCACTGGGGGATCTCTGATAACAAAAGCAGTTGGAGGAGAAAGAGCTGGAGAATTCAAGAGGAATGACTTCCAGACAAGGCAGTGGCTGCTTGCAGACCATACTCAATACCTCTGGAATACTGAAATTCCCAAACCAGATAAAGAGCACGTGCCTGTCACATGGGCCTGTTGGTCACACCTCCACTGCCCTCAATCCTTTGTTGCTCAGGGCATTTTAGCAACCCTGCAGGTACAGCTGGGTGTTCCTGGAAGCCCTTTGAGGCTCTTCCAGGTGTTAAAACAACCTTCCTGTTCCATGGAGCCTGTCCCCTGACAGACACTGCCCATCCCGTGTCCTAAGGCACTTCTGCAGAGCTCTGAATGGACACAGGGACACCCCCTTCGTGGCATTAACATGGAACTCAAGATACCAACCAAAGGGACAGGGGAGTCACAGCACAATACTTAATATTAGCAGGAAGAGCCTTATTTCCACAGGGCTGAACACAATTGATCTTGTCTGTTCTTAGTCTGAGCTCAAGGCTCTCAGCACATGTGGGGATTGTTGGGGTGTTCTGTACAGGGCCAGGAATTGGACTTGATGATCCTGATGGATCCGTTCCAAATTAGGAGATTCTGTGATTCTGAGATTCTGGGATTCTGGGATTCACTGATTGTGGGAGTCTGTGATTCTATGATTCTGGTATTCTGGGATTCTAGGATTTTGGGATTCTATGATTCTATCATTTTGGGATTCTATGATTCTATGATTCTGGGATTCTAGGATTTTGGGATTCTATGATTCTATCATTCTGGGATTCTAGGATTTTGGGATTCTATGATTCTATCATTCTGGGATTCTGTGATTCTATGATTCTGGGATTCTAGTATTCTGTGATTCTATGATTCTGTGCTTAACAGTGCCCCAGTCCTGGAGAGGAAATCTGGAAATCTTGGGTGCCTTTGGCCCGAGTCAGGAAGTCCAGAGCACAGCAATGGTGTGTGGAAAAGGCTCCAGCCCCAGTTTGACTTGGAGGTGATGGGGTGATGAAGAGGGAACACTCAGCAGCTCAGGTGGCTCTGTGCTGAGCTCTGGCCTGCCTGCAGAGCCTTGGCAAGTGTCTGGGTTGCTCTGGGACAACTGTGAGCCTCCAGCCACAGATGGGAGCACGGACTGTGCTTTTACCCAGCTGTAATAGTAACTCATGCTTTTAGTCACTTCAAACACCAGCCCAGAGCCTGCCACACACACGGAGCACATCCCAGCACATCCCAGGGAAGGGCACATTATTACCCTCACCTTCCCAAGGGTGAATTCATGCCCAACATCTACACAAAGCAGTCCCAGAGCCCACATCCAGGGCAGTTCAGGCCACGGGTTTAATCCCACAGCCATCCTCCTTCTCTGCCAGAAGCCAAGTGGTTTGGGAGGAAATCTTTTGCTGCAGGGTAAGAACTATGACAGTGCAGCAAATCCCACCCTCTGAGTTCAGCTGGCAAGGCTTCCCAGTCAGGACACTAAACAAATTTGTCTCTCAACCTGAACTAGGGGGGAGGGAGAAATTACTGAGCTTTGGTTATCATGGCTGGGAGATAAATGCTCCACCGAGATATTCTGAGGCAGATGGTAATTTTTTCCTCATGTCTTACTAAGAGAATGTTGCTTGAAAATGGAAATAAGATGTATAAGTTACACATGTTCGAATTTAAGGTTTTACTATTTCGCCTACTGTTTTTCCAGGCAGGGAACCAAAATCCGCCTTTGGAGAGGGAACTGCTGAAGGTTTAATGTCCCCGTGGCAGTGAGGAGAGGCTGAGCAACTGCAGGGCCATGGGTTTTCACAGGGAATGTGCTCATGGCTCAGACTTTGCTGAAATGCTCTGTGTCAGGTGTTAAATGCTGCCTGTGCTGGCAGAGAAAAAGCCCCGAGGCAGCACAAAGGATCTGATTCTCTGCTGAGGAACGGCCTGTCCTGGGAAGACTCGGAGAGCATCCATGTTCCAGGGTGTCAGACTGGCCCTGGGAGGGGACCAACCTGCTCCTGCCCTGCCTGGGGCCCAGCAGCTGGTGCGGGTGGGGTGGGCAGCCCAGGGCTGGGGCAGAGCTGGACACACAGCCCCACGTGTGGATTCCCACCTGCCTTTGGGATGAATTCTCCCTCCTTCAGGCACCACAGTTCCCTGCTTTCAGCACATCCCAGGGGCTCCTTGCTGCCTCAGGGCCTTCTGCAGTGGTCACCCTCACCCCCCCTGCTCTGGAGTTAAAGTTATCCAGGAAAAATAACCCCTGCAGCTGAGACACACACTATTTATGGTGAAATAATAACATGGGTAATGCTGATACAGACCTCTAGGATACTGTTCCACCATAGACCCCACCTGCAGTACTGTGTCCAACTCAGGCTCCCCCAACATTAGTAGGATGTGGAGCTGTTGGAGTAAATCCAAGGGCTGGAGCCCCTCTGCTCTGGAGCCAGGAGAGCTGGGGGGGTTCCCCTGGAGGAGAAAAGGCTCCAGGGAGACCTGAGAGCCCCTGCCAGGGCCTAAAGGGGCTCCCAGAGAGAAGCTTTGGACGAGGGATGGAGGGACAGGACACAGGGAATGGCTTCCCACTACCAGAGGGCAGGGTTGGATGGGATATTGGGAAGGAATTCTTGGCTGGGAGGATGGTGAGGCCCTGGCACAGGTTGCCCAGAGAAGCTGTGGCTGCCCCAGCCCTGGAATGTCCAAGGCCAGGTTGGATGGGGCTTGGAGCAGCCTGGGCTGGTGGAAGGTGTCCCTGCCTATGGCAGGGGGTGGAACAAGATGGTCTTTAAGGTCCGTTCTATCCCAAACCATCCTGGGATTCTATGATTCTCTGATATCCAGACTCTTGGATAATAACATCTTCTAGACAGTTTATCCCTGCTTTCTACTGGCATGAAATGACCCTCAGGAACAGACCACAGAGCCCTTGGCTGTCTCTGCTCCCTCTGCTCAGCATCTTCACATGACCCACCCAGCACAGGGACAGCAGTGACCCCGGTGCTGTCACATCTCCTCCGTGGTTTGGGGATGATGTTTTCACATCACACACTCTTGGTTTGGCAGTTTGGACCCTCCCTACCCCCTCCTTGCTCTGTGAGTCTCAGCAGCCAAACCCAGACAACCTGAAAAACTCAGAAAAGATCTGAAAATAAGATCTGAAGTTGAAGGGACTGAGGTGCCCCCACCAACCACTGTGGGAGGAGAAGCTGCTCCATGAATCCTGCAGGACACGGAATGTGCTCCGTGTACCTGACTGGGTTGTGTCCGTGGGGCTGCCTCCCTTCCCTCTGAGGAACTTTTCAGGATGGTTGGATCCCAGTCCATTGGACAGACATAACTGGGAACAGCATTACCCAAACTTCCCTGGACAGGAGACTGATCTGTCCTTAAGAAAATACCAGGAAATCTAAAATTTTCCTTAATTTTGTGTCCTGTGTATCCTGACATTTCCTACCAGATCCAAAGAGAGCCTTTTCCTGGGAAATCAGCACTGCCAGACTGAACCCTCACTGCACTCCAGGATGGCTGTTCCTGTCCTGCCCCAGCCTCAGGGGGGATTGATCCCAGCAGAAGGTGGGTGTAGCTGTGGCCACACAGAGAATGCAGTGTGGGGAACAACAATGGTATCTGATGAGAGCAGGAGCTGTGAGCCAGGAATGGTGTATCCATGGAATATCACCCCTTCCTTAGCTCATGCACTGCCCAGAGGCAGGCTTGGATTTAGATAAAGATTTCCTCATTATTTGAAAATGTTTGTGGGAGGGGATTGCAGATTCCAGATTAATCCTTGGTTTTTCAAAGACTCCAGACTTTCAGGTGGTTCCACAGGCTGGATTTGCTCAGGCTCTGGGCAGAAAACGTGGATCTACCCAGGTGAATGGACACAGGCTGCTTTCACAACATCCCTGTGGCAATGACAGAGGCCAAGGAATATAGAACAGAACCCATTCCCACTGTCTGTCCAAAGGCTCCTCGTTCCAGCAGCTCCAGTGGCAGTCTCTGGGGATGCCAAGAGTGTGGTATTTGGGAAAGTCTTGGACAAGCAGCTGTCCTGGCACTGACTAATAAACCCTCTGCACAGCTTCAGCCTGGGTTCCAGACACCTGGAAACAAAACAATTACTGTCCCAGGGCTCTGTCTAGGAATCACCTTTGGCTTCCATTCCAAAGAACAAAAAAAAGGATTTCAGGAATTTCTGACGCTGACTCAGCTGTGATCAGGGGGATATTTCCTCCTTTCTAACCCTCTCTTCCTATCCTTTCATTCCTCCATTCTTCCCACCTTCTTTTCTTTTTGAATTTGCCACTTTTTTGTGTAAAGCCCCATTTGGTCATCTCAGCTTTCATAGTTACACTTGAAATTAGATTTTAGTGTGTTTTTTGGTGTGCAGTGAAGGTAGGGAGCACAGACATACTGGAATAGTGCTCGTGGTTCCCTCTGACAGGCCAGGAGCAGAGTCAGCTCCTCCAAACCTGCATCCACCTGCACTTTACCCCTGCTCCCAGGAAGGCCTCGGGAGGGGAGTCACACTGACAGACACTGTGAGGCTGCAGGAAGAAGGGTCGGCCGCAGAAAGTCGGGAAAATTCGGGTTGTTTATCCCAGGCAGGTCCGTGCAAACCCGAGGGGGATGCTCGGCTGCCGTGCCGGGCACAGAAGCACCCCCGGATCCCACTAGAGGGCTCACACGCTGCTCCGAGGGGAGCTCGTTCCTGCGGACACACGGATGGTCCTTCGGTTTGTTTGACACAATTATTGTGGCACAAAACCCCTCTGAGGTCGCTGAACTTGGAGAGCTTCAGAACATATTTCAATGTTCTAAAGCAAGAGAAATATAAAATCACAGGATCCCAGAGTGGTTTGGTTTGGGAGAGACCTTCAAGCCCACCCATTCCACCCCTGCCATGGCAGGGACACCTTCCACTGTCCCAGGCTGCTCCAAGCCCCGTCCAACCTGGCCTTGGACACTGCCAGGGATGGGGCAGCCTCAGCTTCTCTGGGATGTCTCTAAAGAATGTCTCCAAAGCCTTTTCAAAGCACTGACTCTGTTATTTTAGCTGGAAAAAATCCTGGAATTGCCCCAGTGAAGTTTTCCCACATCCCTGCCCACATCAGCATGTTGGAACATTCTTTCATATTTGAAGATCAGACAAATTTTGTAATACCTTTTTAAAAATCACTCCCTGAATTTAGCTACAAATGCAGATCTGTAGTAACTCAGTAAATACAGTCAGGATCTGGAATTTCTCTTGCTTGGTTCACTCTTTGCATTTGGAATTTATGTAAAACATAAGCAAAAAAATCTGTTATAAACATGGACTGTAAATTGGGTTAAACTTCACCCAACATTTTCCTAAATAATCCTTCTCCTTCATTCACTGAAATTTAAGATGTGAAAGATTTTTTGTTTGTTTATTTTGGTTTTGGTTTTTTTTTAAATATAATTAAACATAGCCCTGGGTTTCACTCTGAGCAAGCTGCTGTCTGTGAAGGCAAGGGCAGAGTTTGAAGCCATAACCTGCATCTGGGTCTGATAATCCTGGAAATGATCACAAAATTTCTGTCTAAATCTTGCAATTTCACAGAAGTCCCATCTTCTCTCCTAAAACACAGATCCCTGCCCGGGCATCCCCTGCACACAGTTGGAATGGAGTTATCTGGGAGATTCTTTCTAATTCAGGAGTAAACCAGGACAATCTGACGTGGGGTACAGAGGTGGTTGGGGTTTCTTGGAGGACTTTGAGAGCTCTGCTAAACAAGCTTGGAGAGGTTTCTCAAAGATCCCTTCTCCTACCCTGCTGAGGACTAACCCAGCTCATCACACCCCCAGACCTGTTGCTGGTCTCCAAGAGAGAGAAGCAAAGCTGGGCACTGTCCCCTGCAGTCCCCAACTCCTCCCCTGGCAGCTCCCTCCAGCTTTGTCCCTGAGTACACCCCCCCCCCTCTCCACACAGCACAGGTGAAAGGCAGAACAAAGGCAGAATAAAGGCAGAACAAAGGCAGAACAAAGGCTGCTCCTGTGAGAGGCAGCTGGAACTCGGTGGTAGAGTGTCCTTGAGAAACAAGAGAGAGCAGGAGAGGCAGGGACAGAGGGAGGGCGACAGGGGTTGGGATCCACCTGCAGGTGGAGTGAATTTGTGTTGGGATTGGTGTTTGTCACTCCCACATGTGTTGGTTTTGCCAGAGGAGTGGCCCAGTCCAACCCCATGGACTGTGATCCACACAAGAGGAAAGGATGGTACATTTTTAGCCCTGAACAGGAGGAGAGGCTGGAGAAGGCAAGGGAATGTTCTTGTGTCATGGGCGGGTTGGGGCTCTTGTGCTTATGAGTTATCAAAAGGTAAGGCTGGAAGCTACTGCAGTGCTTGGTCCTGACACGCAAAACAGCCTTTTCTTTTTGTCTGACAGCTTGGGAGGTTCTCACTCCTCCTTTAGAGACACTGAGGACACTTATTTTCTGCCCAAGAACCTTATAGTCTCGAGCAAGCCCATAAAGAAGGATTTCCTTTTTGCCCAGAACCAACACACTCCTGGAGGGCCTTTCTCTGGGGTTCCCAGGGCTCTTCCAGCTGGTAATGAATCCCTTTGTCCAAGCAGATTATTTCCCTTTTTCCTGAGCAGATGAGGACATTGGCACAGAAGGGTCCCAAGGGAAGGACAGCCCAGGTAGGGAATGCAATGCACGGACAATCTGGGGATACAACTGCCCACACTCAGAATCTGTACAGGGGCTGAGGAGCACAAATATATGATGCCTGTGGATGTAACAGCACTACTTGTTCCCTTGGCCTTCCAAAATTTCCTGAGACAGAAAAGTGTGATGGGAGGAAACACTGTGAGTGTGTATCTGACACTGGGGGTGTGAGCAACTGATGCAGTCAGAGAATTCCAGAATGGTTTGGGCTGGAAGGGACCTTCAAGCCCATCTCATCCCACCCCTGCCGTGGGCAGGGACACCTTGCACTGTCCCAGGTTCCTCAGAGCCCCATCCAGACTGGCCTTGCTGTGGGCAGCCTGGCAATGCTACAAAGGGCTTCCTCTTCCTAAGAAAACCAGCCTTGGGAGCCACAGGTGTCCCCATGACCATGAAAAAACTCCAGCTGGTACTTTCAAGATCCATCCTTGTCTCTGTGTTATCCAGGGATTGTGTCTTTGAGGAAATAACTCATTTCCCCACGTTTCAGCCTCAGTTCTGAGATTGGAAGCACCAGTGCAAAAATCCACATAGATTTTATGAAGTTGAGAAATGATCCTGAGGTACAACCAGGGCAAGGTCGAGTTCAGCCCACAAATAATCACCTTGAGAGAGCAACTGTTGCAGAGACCTTTATCTGAGAGCAAAATCAGCATCTACTGTACTCTTACGAGGAAACAAAAACAGGCTGCTGTTTGATGTCTTTAACACCATCATCTCACTGCAAAAGTCTGAAAGTGCAAGGCTGCTTTCTGTTTCCAACTCTGTTCTCAGAAACCAGGAAAATGTGCCGCTAAAGTAACCCTAGAGCAGAAAAACCCTTGAGGGTTTATTAACACTCTACTCTAGAGGTGTTCGTGACTTTGAAATTAAAATAAAATTTAAAATTAATATGAGCTCTAAAACCCTATGCTAAAAAATAAAAGTTTATCTATATTGCATGTATTTAAAACTGAAAAAAAAATTGAAATTTTTACACCTATAGATTACGTGCAAGATGGTGGGATTTGTTTCTAAGCTTTGGTTTTGGAGAAATGGTTTTAAAAGAGGCAACCTGAGCTGTGATAATTAAATGTTTTCAAGTCATTCAATTTGTCATTGAACAAGGAAATGATTCACCTCTTCCAGCTCTAACTACAAATGACTGGGGAATGGCCTGTTACTCTTTTGGCTGTGAGCTGGAGAGGTTACACCACAACCAGTGACCCCATGGTGTTAAAACGCTGCTCCAACTTCTCCTGGACTCTGTGTCACCAGTGGTCACTGATATCCACACAGAAGACGTGGGTACAGGACTTTTGTGTTGTTACATCTCATAAACTGCCCTAAAGGACCTCATCTCCTCTTTTTCCCTTCTCCATCAAACAGCTCTCCTGTTTCACAGGGTTGCTTCTGCCCTGGTGGAGCAGGAATAGAGTTCAGATGCAGTAAAAAGGGCCCTCCAGTGCAGCCCTGACAGTCCAGGAGTGCAGCTGTCACTGCTTCACTCTGGAGCACTGGTACAAACCCCAACTATTATGGTCTGACCATCTTTGTGAGCCCTTGGACCGCAGCACATCCGTGGGATGCTGAACTAGGTGTGGAATGTGTGGGTTACAGCAGCATTTGCAGCGTGAGCTCTGCCCTGGCAGTGTCCTGCCCTGCTCTGGGCAGGGTTCGTGGGGACTGGGATCCCAGTGTTTGATGGGATCCATCCTGAAGAACTGCCAGAGTAAGATGCTCAGGCCATTAAAAAACGAGTCCCAACAGAAGGAACTGTAGGGGGAGAGGGGTATGGTCCTACAGTGGTCCTACCCAGAGAGGGGGATTGTTGATATGCAGGACAGGAGCAGGAATGGATGGTCCATGCTGTGTTTTCATGTGGAGTTTGGACTCAGAAGTTGGTCCTTGTGGGTCCCTTCCAAGCCAGGACATTCTGTGATTTACAATCAACAGTAGGTGTGGGAAGGCTCTTACCTGGATCCGTTCATGTGGTCATACTCCCTTTTGACACTGACCCTGACGGACTGGTTGATCCACTCCTGCTGCGGGGGCAGGGGGTTGATTTTGTGGGGTTGGCCGTAGTCGGGGTTCCCTGAGGCCGTCATGTCTGCCTTGGGGAGCTGGGGGGCAGCGCCGTACGAGGAGTCGAACAGGGACTGGTCGTCGCTCACCACCGACAGAGCCTCCTGGGGAGAGACAAAACAGGCCCTCAGAGCTGTGACTAAACCAGCAACTCCTCTGCAGTTCTCCTTTGAGCTGGGGAGCACCTGCAGGGCCGCAGCTGCCCCGCGCTGTCTGCAACCACCATCTGCCAGGATCGCAGGTTGAATCAGAGCCCCCGGGGGCCACCAACCCCTATGCAAAGCAGGGCTGGCCTGGCTTGGCTTTGCTTTGCTGCCTGTGCTCGCTCGGGGTGGCACCGGCACTCGGGTTCACTTCTGCAAACGGGGAAGGGGCTGCTCCGTCCCCTCCCTGCTCAGGGAAGTGCCTCCAGCTGCAGGTCGTGCACTTGCTGCTCCCGGCTCAGCCCAGGGATGTGCAGTGGGCAGCATTTCTGCAGTGACATCTCCTTTCACGGGGTTTGTGTGTGTTTTGAGGTTACTGCTGAAGGAGGAGCAGCCAGTGCAGGTCAGAGTTATGGGTGTTCGTGGTGCGGGAAAAAATGCATTACTTTACACTTTTTGTTTATTTTGTGGGAAGTGTAGGACTGGTGCTTTACCAAACTATGCATTTCTAGAAATGCTTAAAAACAGGAAATGGTCATCCTTTTTTTTTTCCCCTGCTGAAACTCCAACTGTTGACAAAAAGTTTTGATCATGCACTTCCTTGGGTTGATGTGCTCAGGTTTCCTACACAAAGCAAGCTGGGCTCTGATGGCTTTGGCACAGCCCTGGTGATTCAAAGTGCATCTGCCAAGGTCTGCATGTTCTTGCTGGAGCTCAGTTAACCACACATAACACAGCTGCCTTTATGACTGGCAGGGCAGAAACCGAAGGAGGAACCTCCCAGACTAAAAGCACACACTCTTTTAATGTGAATTAATGGAGCAACCTCCAAAACAAAGGCAGCAACAGACTCACCTACTGTGTGATCCACTGAGCATTCAAAAGATACCAGTGATGTGTGGGCAGCAGTGGGTCACTCTCAGCACACAGACAGACAGACAGACAGACAACTGAAAGTTGTGTGTGCTGAGCCCCTCATGCTCAAAATTCACAGGGCACAGTCCCTATTGTGAGCCTTTAAAAATAAGAAATTACTGTTCTGTCCGCACCTCCCCCCAGTCGTTGTTTTGGGGGGTTGTTTTGTAAATTCTTCCATAACCAGGGAGGGAAACAGAAATTCTGAAAACTTAGAAAAGTGCAGCTCATGGAACCCTCCCATTGCACAAGAATCCAAGTGCAAATCAGGAATCACCAGGCTCATGGTTGTATGTATGGCCAGTCTTCACGAACAAAGATTTGGGAAAGGTCTTTACCCTTCGAGCCTGCACAGTGGATTTTTTAGGTGAGACACAGTGTGCGCTGAGCTGACCTCACCCTTTAATCCTAAGGTTCATCTGCCGGGGCCGAGCGAGCTTGGACGGTGGCAGTGAGGTCCTCAGGACGTAGGTTTGTTTAGAGTGACCTTCTCTTAGATGGATGGCCTTACAGGGCTGACGAGCTCCATCTGCCCAGGGGAGTTTCCCTGACCGGGAATCGAACCTGGGCTGCAGCAGTGAGAGTGCTGCATCCTAACCACTAGACCACCAGTGCTCATGGTACTGTCACAAAAAATGGCAATAGCTGGGAGTCTACTGGGTGAACATGAGAATCCCCCTCAGCCTGAATTAACCCACTTAGAGAGTCAGGGCAGCATCTACAGAAATCAGCACTTTTCTATCTCTGATCTCAGATCACGCAACAAACCCAAATAAGCTGGAGTGGCCTAGAATTTAAGTGGGCCTGACTAAGGAGGAACCCTCAAACATCTGCACAAGTCCTGCTGAAGTTAGTGTTTGCTGTAAAAATCTTGGGATCAACCTCTCCCAGGGGCTCCAAACTGAGAGTTGTTACCCCACACTGCCAATGTTGCCTCCTGGGAGCAGCTCACACTGTTCAACCTTTCCAGCAACTTTTCCTTGCTGGATTCACAACCCTTCAGAAACACCCTTTCCCTTTTTCAGCTTTAATTAGAGTAAGGGAGGGAGTGGAAGCTGCCCCTGGGAAGAGCTGATGTGAATTGAGTCCCTCGAAGGGCTGGGACTGTCTCCAGGCTGTGACCTTCAGCTGTGTAGGAAGGTCCAAGAACATGAGGTGGTTCAGCTCTTGAAGGAGAGCAAAGCCTTCCCTTCGGAGGTCAGATGGAGTGACTTGCTGCTTGTCTGATTCGCTGAACTCAGGATGTCAGCAGGGCTTCCTAAATGACACATTTTCTGTGGGCCTCCATTTCCTCTCAGCACAAAAAACGTGGGGTTGCCCACGTTCTGGCCTGAGGTGCCAGGTGAACCCCACGTTCCTGGGCTGCTGGACTGACTTAGGACTCTCTAGACCCACCCTCTGCTGGGCAGAGACAAGGAAACCACGAGCACCACAGCAAATTCATCAAAGAAAAATTTCCAAGGTTTGGAGATTTCCAGTCTAAAAACATACATAAAATTGGGATTTTTTTAAGGGAAACAATATCTGGGAAAATAACTATGATGGTTATCCCACCTAATCAGTGTGAGAGGTTGCTCACAATATTTTTTTACAGCAAACACTGTAGCTTCAGCAGGACTTGTGCAGATATTTGGGGGTTCTTCTGAATTCAAGCGGAGTCAGGACCACTTAATTCTAGGCTACTTTTTCTGCCTAAAGCCATTTTACTTCTGAAGAAGATGGAAAAAATTTGGAAGGCAGGGATCTTTCTGGCTGTCCCAAAAAACCCCAAACCCAACAACACTCCAAAAGATGGCCCTGGACTTGGATCAGTGACTGGGGTTGCATCCAAGTCCAGTTGACTTTACACACACAGGCAAGAGCACACTTCTGTGTGATACACAGAATAGCTGGTGGAGAACCCACTTCCTCAGATAAGGATCTTCCTTGAAAGACAAGTGGCTGCTAAGACCTGCCTGCGTGCAACTGGTGTTAACTGGGCCAGTGGTGACCTCACAGGCAGGAGGCACTGGAACCCAGCAGCACTGGAGCCCAGCAGCACTGGAGCCCAGCTCTACCTTCTGCTGCATTTTTGCTGTCTTGAAAACTCTGTGGCCCACAGGAAAAGAACTTCAAATGCCCTGGATGCCACCAGGGCACCTCCTGTGCCAGGAATGGTTTGGTGAGAGCCACAAAAGCTCCAAGAAGCCTGAGGGCTGGGGGAGCTGAGGTGCCCAAGCAGAGGAGGCAGCGACAGCAGCACCTGCTCAGCTCCTGCAAACAGCAAACCTGGGGCTGGGGACAGGCAGGGGAAGTCGGGTGGCACAGAGCCAACCCTGCTGCCATCAGCTCCACTGTGGTGTCTGCAGCCACAGCTGAACAAACCCCACAGGGGTGGGGAGGTGCCTCTGCTGCCAGGGGAGCACCTGGGAATGTCCCGGCAGTGACGAGGACCCAGCACTCAGTTCAGTCCCTTGGAAGAGGACAGGGCTCTGCTGGCCCTGCCAGAGTGTCAGGCTACAATTGAGAAATGTGTAGAACCTTCCTTGTGCTCCCTGTGAGGGGGCTCTGCCTGGCCAGCTGCAGTCCTGAAGGGCTGGTCTGTTCAGGGTGTGTTTGGCTGAGGCAGAGACCAGCAGTTAAATCCAATACCAGAGGGCAAATGTCTCTCTGCTGGAATTGAGAGCTGCTTGGTGTTTGGTGACAGGCAACTGGGCAAACACACTGAGCTGTTTGGGTGCCAACACAACCTGCCCAGACAGTCCCAGCTCGCCAGGGTCCCCCCACACCTCTGCCCCCTGCGCTGTGGCCTTGGGCTGCCCAGACTGAGCCTGAGACAGGGGGCTTGTGTGTGTTCCTCTGGCATATATGTTACATTATATGGCCTCTGGGAATAGGCCAGCTTCAGTTTTTCCAGTTTTTAATCACATTCCTGGCATAAATGTGGCAAGTCCTGTCTCTGGCAGCTCACACAACCGAGGCAAGTCCAGCTCCCCGGGAAGCCCAGCCCAGGCTCTCCAGGGCAGCCCCAGCACTGAACTGTGCAATTGAGGGGCTGAACCAGCTCTGCGAGGGGCTGACACACTCCTGCAGCCCTCAGAAATGAATCTGGGCCTTGGCTGTTATTTATGCAGCAGTTTAGAGTTGTAAAAGGGCGAATTTGCAGATTTTCCTTTCTTTAGATGAGCCATCTAGACCCAGGTCCCAGGTTTAAGTGCCACATAGGGTGAGGTACAGTTTGGTTTTGGTCCTGTGGGCAGGGAACAGCCAGCTTGGTCTTCTGGTCACTCACTGGGGAGGGCTGGCAGTCCACCAGTGCTCCCCGCAAGTTATCCTGGTTCCTCACCAGGAAAGGGAGGTGGCCTGAACGCTTTAAAAAAGACTCCTCTTAGGCGGAGGACATTGAGAAAGGAGAAAGGCCAGGAGAACAAGGGCTGGGGAGGTGACCATGAGCCCTGGTTTGGTGCTTTTACCCAGGTATCACCCACTGCCCTCAACAACAGCCCCTTCCAGGTACCTGTAATGTGTGTTCACTGAATATCAACTCTGAGCTCGTTACCTTCACTTTTCTGACCATAACCACATTCAAAAGGCATTGCTAAAGATCAAAGCTTCAGCCTCCTCCACAAAGTCTGACTTAGAAGAGACAAAAGTGCTGAGTACCTGAACCATCCTGCCATGGAAAGATCACTTCCACCTCTAGAGGAGTGACTTTCTTCTTTCCTCTTCCCACCCCCAGTAATATAATTTCATCACTCCTAATCCTGAGAGAAAATCACTTCTGAAATATTTTTGCAAAGAGAGTGTTACCAACATGGACCCAGCTCGTGAAGGGCCTAGAGCTACGATGCAAAGCCCCAAACCAGGAGCAGGAGCAGGTCCCACACGGCCTGAAACCATTTTTGCACCGAGAAGCAGTGAGTAGAGCTGGCTTTGGCTCTGCAGTGCTCCAAGTCAGCACTTCTGCTGCCAGCAGCTCACAGAGCAGAGATAACATCGGACTGGCAAGAAAATGAGCCCGATACACAATTCAAAAAGGAGCAGGGTCTGTGTTGGTCTTGGGCAGCACATTGGGATGGATTGGGCACTGAACTGGGAGGCAGGAAGGCAGAGTGTTATCTCCTCCCTGCCCTGGCTCTCCGGGTAACCTTTGGGAATCATTCCCCTCTCCAAGCCTTTCTCCTCCCCACAGCCCTCTGCTGCCCTGACCTGTGCACCCCATGGGTGCACAGCACTCGGCCAGTGCTGTTCCTGGGACACGAACAGGGATCTTTGGGATATACTCTGATGCATCCACTCTCCCCAGAGCACCTGACCAAGCCAAAAAGAAAGCCCTCTGCAGCTTTCCCAGCCCACTTCTCCCCAGGTTTGCTGCCACTGCTCCCCTTTCCTTTCCTTATAGGATAGGCTGTGACTGGGGCAGGAATTCCACGGGACTCCCCTTGGAAAATTACAGTCCTGGGCATTTTATTGCCAACAACCACAATCCATTTTGTGCCCTTCACAATCAATTTAGGTTCTACTTGGAGGTTTTCCTGAATGCAGCTGGAAATCCATCCTAACAGCCTGTGAATCCAGAGGGATCAGAGCCATCCCTGCCAAAGGGCTCTTCCCTCTTTTATCTACTTGCCCAGGGACACCTTCCAGTAGCCCAGTTTGCCCAGAGCCCCTTTCCCTGCTGCAGCAGCACTAAGGATTGAGAAGACAGCAAACTGTGTCCAAATTTCTGCAGATTTGAGGATTTCTTTGTGGATAAAGGAGGGCTTTCTTTAATTATTTTATGACATCCCACACTGCATTTTGCTCCAATCTGCACTGGAGACTCACTCACTCACAGCTCCAAAGCACATCAGTGACATGGACAAACTGCCATCCAACTTCTCCCTGCAGCTCAGGCTGCCTTGCCTTCCCTTTCCACCCAGGGCACTACATCTAAGGGCAACTTGGCATCTTGGAACACAGCATCACTCCTTCACAATTGGAATAAACGGAAAACACAACTTGGTAACTCGTGCTAGGTGGAAACAAAGCAGGAGTAAGAATGGTAGAAATAGAAAAACCATAGTGAAAAATAGTAAAACCCACTGAAATTAGGCAGCTAAAAATTGGGGCAAAATAATTTTGCAAAACAATTTTGCAAAACTTCTCTTAGGGCATTCTATGTATTTCTTTTTTATTCTTATTGTTATGTTCACTGTTCCCACAAAATTTCATATCAAGCAGGTAAAAGAAGGCTGCTACAATCAATACTCAATTATTTTGATCTCAGGATCCCCAAAGTCTGACTCAAAAAGGATAAAAAATTAAATCATTCTTCTGTACCTCACTTTGCAGGAAAGCACTTGACTTCAGGCACACGTTTATAGGATCTGCACTAATGACTTTTTTTCTCTGTCTAGACTTCACATGAACGATTTCAGAGCCTATTTTGGTTTGTTTCCAACCAAGTGGGAATAACCAGGTGACAGTATTCCTTCCCAACAAGTTGCTGCATTAAGGCTGATGATAAGGGGGTTCAGAGCAGCCCTGGAGCTGTGGGAAATCCCCTGGAGAAGCCTCTGATGAGTCTCAGCACAGGACCAGGAGAGGAGGTGGAATTAGACAAGAACCTGCCCAAGTTATTGCTGTGGCCTCTTGACCTCTGGAAAGGAATGTAGGGAAACATGGGGCTGGAGAGACTGGGGGAGTCTGATAGAGCATCCCGTCTCCATCAGACACATCATCCTGTCTCCATCATACACACCATCCCATCTCCATCAGACACACCATCCCATCTCCATCAGACACACCATCCCATCTCCATCAGACACATCATCCCATCTCCATCAGACACATCCCCAAATCCTGGAGCTGTGCAGCAGCTCTTCCTTTCTAGAGCACAGCAGCTCTGCTCTGGAGCCTGGAACATCCCTGCCAGGCTCCAGCTGACTCAGCCCTTCCCTGGGCTGGGATAGGGATTTCCCTGAGCACTCCTGACTTCTCCAGTGGTTCCCACCCTGCTGGTACCAACACAGGGACCTGGGAGGAGGTGTCTGCCCATCAGGACAAACCACAGCTCCTGGCTTCTGTTCCCAGAAGGTTTGGGAGGATTCCTGCCCAGTTTTGCCAACCAGGACACGTGAGATGATTTAGGATGAGGGCTGAGCCCTGGAGGTAGAGCAGGAAGCCTGTCCCAGGTGCTGGAAGCTCTGCCATGGCCATGACTTGAGCCAGGGTTCTTGTTTCAGCAGCTAATTTCACTACAAAAGGATTCACCTCCACCAATGAACAGCCTAACTCTGCTAAGGCTGAGGACTATGTGATCTCTCAAGATCTTTTCCAAGCCATGTCATGTTCCCAGAAAATCAATCAGCCTTTGCCACGTATCAACACTCCCCTCAGCCACTTTGCTGTGCTGTTATCTCCACTCATCTCTGCCCACAGCTTTTCTCCTCCAAAGTTCTATTTTTCTTCTCACTAAGCCTTGACATTGTGTGGGTGATTGCAGTCAAATCCACCTGGGTTTAGCTCACTATCCCCTTAATTTTATTTTTTTCCCTCACTCTTGTAAAATAATTGACTTGTGCGGAGCAGATGTGTTTGTAAACACAGACACATGGATCCAACTGCGAACATTCCCACTTCAGTAAATATTATTGCAGTGTTTTTATAGGCTTTGCTGCTGAAGACACAGCAAGGCAAACTGCAGGATGGTTTCAGAGTCTGGCTTCCTGACAACCCCAGACTAGCCCGGAGCATAAATGCAGTGTCTGCTGCTCTGAAATCCTGTGCTGAGCTCAGCTTTGTCCTGCAGCACCCACTGCCCAGCTCTTGATGTGGTGCCAGGGGCTGCTTTCCAGGGGCAAATATTTCAGCAAGGGTTTGCAGACTGACCAGGCACTTTGTGTCAGGAAGCTTGAGCTCACTTTGAGCTGCATCTGCCTGTTGCAAGAGTGCCACCTTTTCTCTCAAAGCAGAGCTTTTGGGTGCTATTTTTACTCATATCAGAAACTGAGACTATCTGAGGATAGTGCTGGTTTTGTTTTCCATATGCAAAGATAAATTGAAGTTTTTAAATATAAATGATTCACCCTAGAAAGGAAAACAATAAATGGAGAAACCAAAAGTAGTGGGGGGTTGAGAGAGAGGGCATGTCCATCTCTGTGCCTCCTCGTTGGCTGCCTAGGAAAAGGACAGCAAGTGGAGTGTGAAAAGCACGAAGGAATAGGTGCAAACCATAAAATGTTATCTTTTCATTTTGAGTTCCTACTGCCAGAGCACTGGAAACTGTGAGAAGAGTGTTCTCCCAGGAATTCAAGATCAGGGAGGTGGCAGTTTGGGGAGACATAAATATTTCAGGTTTGACTCACAGCTCCAGCAGTGCCCATTCATTATTTTTCATTCCACTTTGATACCATTGTTACATTCACAAACCCCGCCAGAGTATCCTGTTTTGTTCCCTGACACCATTCCCTGCACAATCGCAGGAAGCCCATCAGGAAACCTTCATCAGGGGCTGTTGTGTTTCCATCTGCAGAGAACAAAACAGGCACGTTCAGCCCAAGATGACTGAGCCCAGATTAAGGAAAAACAACAGTGGGAAAGGATCCCAGCAGCGTCTCCAGAGCGAGCCCAGCGTGTGCTGCTCTGAGAGCCCAGGGCAGTGCTCAGCACCCTCACCTGGGGAGAGCTCAGCACCCTCACCTGGGGAGAGCTCAGCACCCTCACCTGGGGAGAGCTCAGCCATGGGAAGGCTCAGCCAGAAGGAAATCAAGGGCACAACCCAGCCCTGGCATCTCCAGTGCACAGAGCAAGGTCTGGGTGCTGGGTCAGAGGGGCAAACACAAGTCCAGCACAGTCCTGCAGCTGAATCCTGAACCAGATGTGGTTCCTTTGGATTTCCAGCCTTAGGGTTCCAATCTGTGTTCTGGGTTTGGCACTGAGCTGAGTTTTGGTTAAATCTGTGTTCAGGGTGTTGGTGCTCACGATACTCAGAGCACAGACTCAGGGTTTGAGCCCAGAGCTGGTGACTTAGGCTTGGTGTCAAGTGTGCATCCCACAGAGATAAGGGAAAGGGGAAGGTGGGTCAGGACTCACAGGAGCCTATTTCTTTGCCAAGAAGCACATGCATGGTCCTGATACAGCCCTGGGAACCTGATATCTGCCTTTGAGCCAGAAAAATGGCTTTTACTGGGATGGACAAGTCCTGAGGTTGAGATTTTCGAAAGAACCTGAAGCCCCACAAATCACAAATCACATTTGACAGGAGCTGGGAGCCACAGTCCCTTGAACCCCTCTCAAATATGGGGTTTAAACCTCATGAGAGGAGCAGTTTGCTGCTGGGCCCATGTTTCCCATTTCCTTGCCCTGCTCACTCAGTGCCATCTCTGCCAGGCTGGGTGCCCACAGTGATGCCTCCAGCAGCACATCGAGCCTCTGCTGGCTCCTCATCCCCTTCCCAACTGCTCTCCTGCTCTTGGCAGT
This sequence comes from Corapipo altera, assembly GCF_003945725.1. Lineage (NCBI taxonomy): Eukaryota > Metazoa > Chordata > Aves > Passeriformes > Pipridae > Corapipo > Corapipo altera. Next base: position 6,175,793 of record NW_020884916.1, on the reverse strand, counting down.
GGAACTGAGGCTGCCACCCTGCTGGGATGGCACAGATCCCTGTTTTCCTTGTGCTCTGAGCCCAGCCCCTGCGGCTCCAGGGCCGGGATTGTTCCTGCCTACGCCTATAGGAAAAGCAGAGATTTTGTGAACAAGCTGCTCGTGGCATTCCAAGGAAAACAGCCCAGCAGGATTGCACTGAGATATTTTCTTTGTCAATCTCCATCGAGATATTTGAAGAGGAAAACCCAGTTTACACCAGTTCCCAGGGGCTTTTTCATTTTTTACAAAGAAACGCTGATGTTTTCATTTTGGTGCAAGAGAAAAGCCCTGGAAGGATTCAGGGATAGCCATCCCTCCTACCTCTTGGACACACGGTCTGAATGCTGCCCTGGCACCTGGGCTGGAACCCAAAGTTAACATTGCACTACAAAAAGCAGTTGACAAGGTGCTATTCTTTCCACTGATACCAAACATCACAGAGAAAAGACCACCCTACCAACACTCACGTTTCAGGGAACTGCAGCAGGAAAAGAGTCTCTGCTGCCTGTGCTGCAGTGAAGCTGCTGCTGAGGACAAACATGCACACTGAATAAACACCTCCAATGCCAGCTCTGGTGCTGCATCTCCAAGAATCAGGCAGATAATGCTGCCTCCTGGCTCACTCAACATCAAAAGTGAGAGTAAAAATTAAAAATGTGCTCTTTTGCAGTTGTACTGATGTCCCCACTCCTCAGTGTCCCTGTATCTATGATGACTGCTCCCCAGAGAGCTCAGGTTTTGTGAAGTCATCCAGTGTCCTTGGAGCAGGAGGTCATAGAAGTGACCAGTGTTATCCCAGAGCTAGAACTCCCAGACAAAGCAAAACTTACTTTCCTCAAACTTCTCCTCCTCTGAGGCTGAGCAAAAAACCCCTCACAGAAATCTCTTATCAGTGCCCATGAACAGAGTCTGTTGGCCTTATCAGCCTGGGGCTGAGAAGGGCTTTGGGCCTGGCTTAGATAAATGACATCTCTTGCTACTGATCCTGTGAGAAGTGATGGAATCATAGAACAGTCTGAGCCTGGCCCAGGGATGATTTTCCACACCTGTGAGATCCCATGGCAGGTTCTACCCTTGGCCCTGGTGATGGAGGGTCCATGGATGAGTCCAGGCCCAAGCTGTGAGCCCATGGCAGGAGGGGGAGCACAGGCTCCAGGGGGTTTGGGAGGGATGGGGCTGGGAGCCAGGGCTGCCAGCAGGCAGATCCAAGCCCTGAGCCTGACTCAGTGCTGTGGCTTTGGGCAGGTCACTCAGCTCTGCATCCCAAACCTTTTCCTGGGCTGGAAGTGATGCTGAAAAGGTGTATCCAAGGGCCAGTTTGGGGCTGATTCTGTCAGGTTTCTCCAGGACCTTTGCTCAGACCTCTGTGTGATTCACCCAACCCTCAGCAGATCCCCACCTTTAGCAATTAATGGGATGAGTTTTTCTGGTTTATTCTGGGTTTTCAAGTGAAAATCATTAGTTCTGGCTTGATAACTGAAATACACAGCTGTCAAACTTTTAAAATGATAGCAATGATCCCAAAAGACAAAGCCACTATCTCAGGGGTGCCACGGAGGCACACATGAGGTTGTTCCATTAATTTTACAGCATGGGAATCAACACAAAGCAGCCAAACACTTTGCTCAAAATCATTCTGTAGAGTGTAGCTAAATTAGGATTAAACCTCAGCCCCCCAGGCTCTCTCTCCTGTGGAGCAGAGGATTTGCCTTTCCATCTGAAGCTTTGGGATGGTTTCTGAGGTGACTGCAGCATGTTTTCCTCTTGCTGAGGAGTTTCTTACCCTCAGCCCGTGGGGACTACCATAAATAAGAAGGAGGCCTCTCAGCACATCTCCATGTTCTCAGCAGAGCTGATAGGGCTGCTCTTATCTCACACGGGGCAAGTCCCCTGAGCTGTGGTGAAAAGTCCTTTATCAGATGGATTTCAAGAGAGTTCTCTCGGAGGTGTAGTTCTGCAGCTCTGGCAGGAAAGGGGGGCTTCTCACTGAGCCTCTCTGCTTTTGTTTAGTGTTGGGGTGAGGGAGTAGGACAAGGTCCTGCTTGTGGGGCTGCTCCTCGAGCCTTCCCAAAACAAGGCCGTGCTCCCTGAGCCAGAGGAAAACCCCTGTCAGAACTGGCTTAACGATCCTCGAACATTTCCATGCAATTAAAGGCCACATCTGTCTCCCAGACCCCGTCCTCCCGTGCTAATGTACAGACATGAACTAAACAGTCTGTCCTGGCGATCCACAGGGTAACAAAGGGGCCCATTCATAACACAGCACTTGGGCTATTTTGTGTGTGTGAAATGAAGGAGAGTTTTGCATTTGGAGAATAACCTGTGGTGGAGCAAGCCAGAGGTTTCTGCTCTAATAAATCAATCAGCTTCCTCTGGCTAATAAACCTCCAAATTCTGCCTGGGCTGCCCGAGCAGCCACCCTGCAGAGAGGCACCCACAGCTTCAGGGCTCAGTGAGACCCTCCTTGCTGCTAAAGCTCTTGGAGGAATAAAAAAAATAGATATCAACTTGGCTGGGATTTTTTTAAGCCACTGAAGAGGAGTTATCCCTGCCCAGGGAATTTGGGTGTCACCCCTGTGGCCTGAGCTGTATTAGTCAGTGGGTTGGCATCTCACCACTGGCTCTCCAGCTGGGTCAAAGCCTCTGGTCCTGTTCTTGTGGCAGCACTGCAGAAAAAATAACCCACCACGCAACCAAGCACCCTTCAAAGCCCCATTTCTGATTTTAGTGACACTGAGAGCTTAAAAAGAAAGAAAATACTTCGAGGCACACCTTGGCTCAGTCCCAAACCAACACCAACCGTATGTTTTTCCCTGACTAAGAGTTTCAGGCAGTACCTGAAGTTTGTCCAGATGGATTGTTTAACATGTTACTTGGAAAAGCCACGGGGAATGAGCTGTTAGGCAAGTTTTTTCCTCTTTCCTGAGCCCAGTTCTTGGCACATTTAGCCATGGTCTGTGTCTCTGTCTCTTAGTGCTTTCACAGCACAAACAAATACACTGCTCATGTTCACACCTCAAGGTACCTCATTTCCTCAGCTTTCAAGCAAGCAGGAAATGTACAGGAAGCACAGACAAGATGGTCCTGTGGTTTCAGTACTAGATTGATATTTGGGGAATGTGGCCTCATTTACCATCTAGGCAGCAAAATTATTTGTTCAACTCAAGCAGAAGTGTAAAGTGAGGGGTAAAACTGGCTGTCAAGGCCACAGGGTAAGAGATGGACAAACCTAGAACGTGGTGACTCATCCTCATCATATCCTAAGAAAATTGTGGGGGCTGAAAGAAATTTTCCAATCCTGATGTTGGACAGAAGGTCAAAACAATTATCCAGAGAAGTCCACCTTGAGTTAACTGAAACATTTTGTTTCCGATATTCTCAATGTTTCGTTGCAGTTTTAACCTTTTTAGCTTTCTTAAAATATTGCAATTGGCTTTTGTTTCCAACTAAAGAGTAGTTTCAAAAGAAAATCTCAGAAACTTGAGAAAGCACCAAGCAGGGCTTTGATCAGACTGTCAAAACCCTGCCTTTCCAGTGAATTGGAGGAGTTTGATAAATTTGCATTTTTCTGATGAAAAGCCACCGACTGGAAAAAGTCAGACCTTATCTAACACAAATTTCCTTGTGCAGGTCCCTGATACACAGTGAATTCTGTCACAGTGTTTGGAGACAGGGCCAAATGAAGCCTTTTTAGGCTTTCCACTGTGCCAGCAAAGCCAGTGGAAACTTTGCCTTTGCCTTTGGGGTGATGTATGATCCAACCTCCCCTGTAACTCTGTATTTGTGTCTTTAATGTGAATGCATGAATGACTCCAACCCAAATGCCCAGAGGATGTGTCCTGGCAAAATTGCAATATTCAAGTCTGTAGAGTTTTAATTCTATTTTTAACAACTTATACAAACACCTAAAAAGGTAATTAAATGCTTAGAAATAATTTAAGAAGATCTGTTCAGTTTTTTACTCTGGCAGATGCCATTTGCCTATGCAGGTACCTCAATGTCATTAACATTTGGCATTTTGATATTGTGGTGACTAAAACTACACCACATTCCTCTCCTGGAGGGGAGTGGAGATCTCAGAGAGACATCAGGACAAAAGAAAAGTGCTTTTCTCGTCGGGGAACCCTGACACAGAGTGGCCTGAGCCACATTCTGGGGAGGGGTCTGATCTTCCTCAGCACTCAGGAGCACAATGGTGCTCCCAAAAAATCAGAGTTTTGGGAAGGTCCCACGTGAACACCCAAGGCAAGCAGCACATGTTCCTCATGGCAGGTCTAACAGTCATTTCCTCAGCACCATCTTCTCCAGAGGGAGGGTTTTCCAGCACTCAGGAATTCAGCAGTGCCCCCTTGGCCCTGCCCTGGCTCTTCCCGGGAGTTTGTGGGGATGGGGATGAGTTTGTCTTCAATGGGACAACAAAGAGATTTGAAACCTTGCTTTGGATGATGTTCAGAGGATGGACAGTGAGAAAGGGAATCTATTCCTCACACAAATAGAGCTTTGAGGGGATCTGAGACCTGCTTGAAGACCTGCTGACAAACCTCATGGAGATGCTACAAAACAGTGGAAGTGGTGAAAAGGACATTTCAGGTAAAGTACCTCAAAACTAGAATCAGAGAATCCCAGAATGCTTTGGGTTAGAGGGGACCTTAAAGATCACCTCATTCCACTCCCCTACAATGGGCAGGGACACATTCCATTAGAAATCAGTGGATGCAAAGCACTGTGTGAGAGCTGGGCATGAATGATCCAGAAACACAGGAAGGAGCTCAATGTAGTTTTACACAGACACAGAAAGTGTAGTTCTCAGAAGAAAGCTCTAAAGGGGAGATGGTGACATTACAGCAGCACTGTGAGAGATCTGGGGAGATATCAGAGCCCCTCTTGTGCCTCAGAGCTGTAAATGTTCAACTCTTCCCCCAAATTCTCCCCTTTTGGTTGGGAATGAGAAGTTAAGACGGGCAAATTCACTGATCAAAGACATGGGCACCCCCTAAAATAAACATTAATGCTGCCAGTGCTGCCTGCGGGTGTGAGAATCCCAGAGCCATGGAATCCCAGAGCCATGGAACCACAGAGCCATAGAATCAATTCTGGAGCCATGAAATCACAGAACCATGGAATCCAAGAGCCATGGAATACAAGAGCCATGGAATCCAAGAGCCATGAAGTCACAGAGCCATGGAATCCCAGAGCCATGAAAACACAAAGACATGGAATCCCAGAGCCATGGAATCCCAGAAATAACCTAGAATAAGGAGGGTATATGAACATGACTTATTATATCACAGAATCCCAGAATGGTTTGGGTTGGAAGGCCCATAAAGTCCATCTTATCCCACCCCCTGCCATGGGCAGGGACACCTTCCACTAGTCCAGGTTGCTCCAAACCCTGTCCAACCTGGCCTTGGACACTTCCAGGGATGGGGCAGTGGGGAGGAACAGGTTGAGCTGCCTGGAAACAGGAGTCATCTTCCAGCAAGATTTGGCAGAGCAGAAGATTATTTGTGCTAATATTCTAATTAAACAGATAAATGTAGGTGTGGTGGAGCAGAGACAGTGGAGATCATGGACAGATACATTTTCCATGTCTTATACTGATGTAATTGTGGATGCTTTACTCTCCCCTGCTCCTTCTCCATGTCACAGCACACACAGCATATTTAGGAATGCCAGGGGACCTCAGGGATAATCAGGGGAGCAATTTTTTCAGTGTCATCAAAGAAAAATGTTAGTGGGTGTTGTTAAACATGTCCAAATATTGCCTGGCTTTATCTCACAAACTAAAGGTCGTTTAGGGGGGGATTTCACACCGTTTTCTCATCTGTAAAAGACCTTCCTTTAACATGAGGCACAGAGATGTCACTCCCTGGGGGTCAAACAGCACAACTGCAGCACAGTCAGGCTGAGAGCCCAGTTCTTTGGGTTCAACTGACGCTGAGCCAGAGTGGGATGTGTCAACAAGGTGTTTTCTTTAGGGACGTCTTCAAAGGCAAAAATATGAATCAGGCAAACAAAACACATCTTATCCTTCATTAAAGCTTTGAAAATCCCACTCTCTGCCTTATAAAATTGCAGGGAGGTAAAATGTCAATAGGCAGAGCAGAGACAGAGCATTCTGTCTCTGTTTCATTCATCAGCCCTTTCTCCCCAGCCTTGCCTGCTATTCCCATTTCCTTCCTCGCCTCTCCCATGAAACGTATCCATTGCACACACCCACTCTGCCTCATTTGCCACATTCTCAAGCTGTTTGACAATGATCTTTTTTAAAAATATGCTGTTCTTCTTCTCGTGGGCAGCAGCAAAGGGATTAGTTGGGTCCTGGTTCCTGCCACAGACAGGGCAGTTTCTCTTCAGTCCGCCCCTCTCAAATCAAAATCCTCTTTAACCATTTTCTAGCATAACCCTAAGAAACAATTTCTAATTGTTTTAGTTTAATAAAAATGGGGTTGGCTGTCTGATTTGAACCAGCCATGTACTTAAAAGAAGACAAATGCAAGCTTAGTAAGTCTGAATAATGTAAGCCTGAGTTTGTTTTTCACTTTAGGAGGGAACTTTTTAAGATTTAAACAGCACAACATCTTTTTTGGACGTGCCCAAGTTATTTTTAATATATGACCCTAAGTTTTTGGCTTAATTTGGATGGAAAGTCTAAGCCATTTAGCAAGTATTTATAATCCAAGTTTTTAGTTCTTTCTGTTCAGTAAAAAGCACGTTGCCAACACTATTTTAAAAAATGAGCTCTTTGAATGAAATTGCTGAGTTAAAAATTATATAGTTACAGGAACTTTCAGTCTACTTCTCTAAAGATTTAATTCATACATTCAGATCCAGGGGCTTCCAGCTGCAGTTTGTTTCCTTTCTTCTTGTGGTATTTATGTGATTAACAAGCAGGTGGAAGTGTGACTTTTGCTTCTGTTTTCACTAAAATAAAAATTCCACTTCAACAAAATGCACAATTCAGTAAATATCAAGTATAAAACATGCTGGGCGAAGTTTGTACTTTTAATTCTCTCAATTCGTGTTTTAAGGTGTTTAATTTTTTTTCAGTATGGCAGTCAAAATTAAGAATTGTGTACATTAAAATAGCCTGGGATGAGAAATCTGTATGAATGTGATTTATTATTTCTTAAATTCATGGAATGGTTTGGGTTGAAAGGGACCCTAAAACTCATCCAGTTCCACCCCCTTCCACACCTTCCACTAGAGCAGGTTGCTCCAACCTGGCCTTGAACACTTCCAGGGGTGTGAAGAGTATATTAAAGTGTAATTAAGCAATTAAGTGTAATTAATTGAAGTGTATTTAATTTCAGTGTAATTAGGTGTATGTAAATTGCTGGGTCACCCCATTGACTCACTAGCACCAGACTTGGCGGTTTTGCTGCTCTGAATTCTTTACATAAAGAACATTGCTGGAGTCATTAGTGATGAATGTGAAGCTCAGTGGAACAAACCACGGGTTAAGTGAGTTTTAGACAGAAAAAGACCTTTTAAGTGAAGCCCCGAGCAGCGGGAGCAGCAGAGGAGGAGGGTAATGTATGTGTTACTGTGTGCATGGGAGTCACACCCTCACCCAGACACAAACCCCGTGCAAGCTGCAGTAAGAACAACAGGAAATGGCCAGCGGTATTTATAGCATTATTGTGTTTATCCTGAAGTGATGTTCGGCACAGATTATGATGAAGCTTTTCGTGGGAGAGGACACAGCTTGTGTCAGCTGGAGCTGTGCAGCTTCACCCCGTGTGCTCCCTGCCCAGCTCCCCCCGGCCCCCTCTGCCTTTCTCTGCCCCTTTGAGGCTTTGCTGTGCCAGGACTTCCCACCAGCCACCGCCCCCCACGTTTGGCCCAAAACTATTTGTTTCACCAGATTTGCAGATCCACGCTGAGATGTCATGAGAAAAAACCAAACCCTCACACAACAGAGGTCCTGAATTTCTGCAAAATGCACTCCCTGCTCCAACTGGACAAACGTTCTTCTCATATTTTGGGCCACGTTAGCAAAGAAATTGATGACTCCAAAAACCTTTTTTCAGAATCCAGGGCTCACTCTTCAAAATAGGAATGTCCTTCCCTGGGATTCTTTTTGGGAATCATTTCCATGCCCTTTGTTTTCAGGTAGGGTATTGAAATACCTTCCCATTCACCCGTTTCTCCCAGGGAGGAATTCAGCAGAAAGAAATGACTTTCATGGACAGATCATTTCCATAACCCCAGCCTCAACTCTGCCATCTCTCTCTGATTTGAACGTGTAAAGAGACTTTTTCTAATTCATTTCCATTGTCTAAATTTCCCTGAAGATGAAGAAAAACCCCAAATATGAGAGAGGACATAGATAGTCTAACAACTGAGTATCTCTGTGGGGTAAAGAGCCCTCCACCCACTCACACAACCTGTTCGAGCACATTTCCATCTCTCAGAGCAGTCTATCTCAGCCAGAGAACATTAAAATAATAATGATAAAGAGTGTAACTCAAGAAGCAAAGGATCTGCTATTACTTCATCGTCAGAACAGTTATTTCTTATCTTAGTCTCATCTCCTGAGGTTTGTTCAGCCCGTGAACGTTCAGCTCATTTCTCTGTTTACACCCCACGATATCTGAAAACCTTGATTAAAAGCAATCAGAAGAATCCATCATATGACACTGAGGCCATTTACAGCCTGTGACAGTTATTAGCAAATGGTAACCTTTCCTTTGAGAAAACAGAAGGAAATCCTGCTTTAATTTAAGCTTTCAAACACCATCCCTCTCTATCTCTGCAGCAAATCAGAGCATCTCCACGATGCCATTGTTTGCAAATATAATAAGTCCCGAGTTTGTGTGTTTAAAAAACAAACAGCACGAGAAAAGCCTCAGGAAGCGGCTGTGAATGGGAGCAGCGCTGCAGCCCGGGAAGGCCGCATTAATTACTGCAACTGAGCCAATGCCCCGGCAGAGCTCGCCCTGCAAATCATTAGTGCTTCTATTAGCGCTTCATTATGGCTGTGCTGAGCGAGACCAGCTTCCCTGCGCTAATTTGCATCACATTCTGACAGGTGCTGGTCCAGGTGTCCTATTGTCGTTGGGAATTAATAAACATGATTCAGCCCCCCCTTCCTTTTATCGTCCGTGTGATAGAGGGAATAATAGAAAGGGAGCGGGCTGGGAGAGGGGGCAAAACGACATCTCCGAGCTCATCTCCCAGGAAGGTTTTTCCCGGGCGTTTGCCAGGTTTAATTGTCAAATACTGGGCTCTCACACTGCTCCCTCTGCATCCCCCACCTGGTGGATCGCTCCCACCCCTCCCTGGGGTGAGGCAGGGCTGAAGCTGGCATAGGGCACTGCAGGAGGGTTCCTTTCTCCATCAAACAAACTGATGGGGCACAAGCCACCCCCCGGTTCTTTCTGGTTTGCCCAGCCCTGCTCCAGGCTATAAACCTCCTTGGATGTCCTTGGCACAGTCATTGTGCATCCTTGACTCTGTTGGTGCCTCAGATTCTACCTGACCCTTCCTTGACAGTTCATTATCACAGCCTAAAATTAGACCCCTAAAGCCATCCTGTTGTTGTTTTTCACTTTTTATTAATTAAAGATGATGATGCTCATTAGTAGGATGCACACAGCAAGCAATGAAGGGTTTTGTTTTACAGCCCTCTGCTTTAATTGAATATAGTCTTAATTAAACATGGAATTGTATTTACAGCAGGATTTTTAATCTTTGTTAGGATCTAATTTCTCACTCTTCCCTGCAACCCTTAGAAACTCACATTTATTAGACAAATACTGATATTCTTATGTAATTAGAATGAAATTCAGACTTTCCAGATGAAGCCCAAGTACCACAAGAGCTGGGCCCAGTACTGCCATGTCACCCAACGTTCCCCTTCCCGTCCCACAGCAGTGGATTGGCCCCACACTGTCCTGTTTCTTGCTTCCCTTTCATACCCTGACTTCTCAAAGCCTCTCTGGCCATGTGGTGTCCAGACCCAAAGGGCTCTGCCACGTGCACTGTGTCACACAGTGTTTGCTGTGAGCCCAGCCTGGTGACATGGAGAGGTCCCTGCAGAGGCAGCTCCCAGCTCCCAGCTCCCAGTTCCCAGCTCCCAGTTCCCAGCTCCCAGTTCCCAGCTCCCAGCTCCCAGTTCCCAGCTCCCAGTTCACAGCTCCCAGTTCACAGCTCACAGCTCACCTGCCTGGCTGTTCCCACCCTCCCAAGGACTCTGCCCAGCTCCTCACATTCCTGAGGGCTCCTCTGGCACAGAGGAGATGCATTTAAGCCTTTTATCAGGGCTGCCCTCTTTGCCTTTGGGGAGGGTGCAGAAGCTTCATCAAATCTGCAATATCATTGTTCAAGTGAAAATGCAGGAGGCAAAGCCCAGGCTGTCTTTGTTGAACAAAGGGACAAATTGAAGCTCTGGATGTTTGTGTGCAAGGAACAGGTCTGAATCAGAGAATCCCAGAATATGCTGAGCTGGAAGGACCATCCAGTCCAACTCCTGGCCCTGCACAGACACCCCAACAACCCCAGCCTGGCCCTCAGAGTGTTGTCCAAATGCTCCTGGAGCTCTGGCAGCCTTGGGGCTGTGCCCACTGCCCTGGGGAGCCTGGGCAGTGCCCAACCAGCCTCTGGGGGAAGAACCTTTTCCTGATCACAGAATCATAGAATCAGAGAATCAACCAGGTTGGAAAAGACCTCCGAGATCATCAAGTCCAACCCTTGATCCAACCCCACTGTGGTTCCCAGCCCATGGCACTGATGCCACATCCAGTCTGTCCTTAAACACCTCCAGGGACGGAGAATCCACCCCCTCCCTGCCCAGCCCATTCCAATGGCTGAGCACTCTCTCTGGAAAGAATTCCTCCCTAATGTCCAACCTAAACCTCCCCTGGCACAGCTGAAGACCCAGCCCTCTTGTCCTACTGCTGCTTCCTGGGAGCAGAGCCTGACCCCCACCTGGCTCCCCCCTCCTGTCAGGGAGTTGTAGAGAGTCAGGAGGTCTCCCCTGAGCCTCCTCTTCTCCAGGCTGAGCCCCCTCAGCTCCCTCAGCCTCTCCTCACAGCACTTGTGCTCCAGTCCCTTCCCCAGCTCTGTTCCCTTCTCTGGCCCTGCTCCAGCCCCTCCATGTCCTTCCTGAGCTGAGGGCCCAGAGCTGGACACAGCACTCCAGGGGTGGCCTCACCAGCACTGAGTCCAGGGCAGGAATCACTGCCCTGCCCCTGCTGCCACACTGTTCCTGATATTCCTAGAAATTCATTCTCCTTCACCCTCACTGCACTGAGATATGACCAGAGAGAGAACACCTGGACTCCACAGGACCTTTCCCAGCTCCTGCACTGATGAGGCCCTTTGTGCCTTGGCTGAGTAAGACCAGGTGCACTTTTCTAAAACACCCAGATTTGGGCCCAGAGGAGCAGGCAGTGACCATGGCAGGAGCCCAGCTCTTCTGTGCTTTGGGTTGTCTGGCTGGTTGAACTTTTTATTTATCTTCTGCATCTCTGTATATAGCTTGTGTATATTTTTATTTACCTTGTGCATCTCCTATACACCTTCTGCATCTTTTTATTTACCTTGTGCATCTTTTTGTTTATTTTCTGCATCTTTTTATTTACCTTGTGCATCCTTTTTATAGAACTTGTGTATATTTTTATTTACCTTCTGCATCTTTTTGTTTACCTTGTGCATCTTTTTATTTACCTTTTGCACATTTTTATTTACCTTGTGCATCCTTTCTATAGAACTTGTGCATCTTTTTATTTACCTTCTGCATCTTTTCATAGAACTTGTGTGTATTTTTATTTACCTTCTGCATTCTTTTTCTATAATTTGTGCATCTTTTATCTTCTGCATCTTTTTATTTATCTTTTGCATCCTTTTTATAGAACTTGTTCATCCTTTTATTTACTTTCTGCATATTTTTATGTAACTTGTGTATATTTTTATTTACCTTGTACTTCTTTTTGTTTAACTTGTGCATCTTCTATGCACCTTCTGCACCTTTTTATTTACCTTCTGCAGCTTTTTATTTACCTTGGGTATCCTTTTTACAGAATTTGTTCATCTTTTTATTTAGCTTGTGCATCTTTTTATATAACTTGTGTGTATTTTTATTTACCTTCTGCATATTTTTATGTAACTTGTGTATATTTTTATTTACCCTGTACCTCCTTTTGTTTAGCTTGTGCATCTTCTATGCACTTTCTGCATCTTTTTATTTATCTCGTGCATCCTTTTTGTAGAACTTGTTTCTTTTTATTTACGTTCTATAACTTTTTATATAACTTGTGTGTATTTTTATTTACCTTCTGCATCTCTTTGTTTAGCTTGTGCATCTTCTATACACTTTCTGCACCTTTTTATTCACTTTCTGCATCTTTTTATTTACCTTGGGCATCCTTTTTATAAAACATGTTCATCTTTTTATTTACCTTCTGCGTCTCTTTGTTTAGCTTGTGCATCTTCTATGCACCTTCTACATCTTTTTATTTACCTTGGGCATCCTTTTTATAGAACTCGTTCATTTTTTATTTACCTTCTGCACCTATTTATGTAACTTGTGCACCATTTTATATAAGTCGTGCATCTTTTTATTTACCTCGTGCATCCTTTTTATTGAGATGAGTAAAAAGCCGCCTCTTGCACCCACGCCCAGGGTTTCCACTCCCGCACCGCCCCCGTGCCCAACCTCCGGAGCTCCGCGGAGCAGGGGGAGGGCTCCGAGCTTGCTCAAACAGCAACACTCATTTTAACAGCATTTTGTCGCCCCTTTGTCCTTTAAGGCTCAGCTCGCAGCGCCGGCACTCGCTCCACGAGTGGGGGAGCGGCCAAAGGGAACAGCCCCGGCCGCGCTCCCGGCCCGTGGGGTGCGTGCGGAGCAGCTCCCGCTCCTCCGGGGCATTGAGAGACGAGAGCTGCTCCTTGTTGGCGCAGCCTCCAATGACAATCTGCCTGCCACGTCCCCGGCTGTGACCTGGGAGCAGATTTGCACCTGTCCCACAGCCCAAGTCCCACAATGACAGCGCTGAGAGCGCGGGGGCAGCGCGGCACGGTGAGCTGTGCCCGCTCCTGCTGCTCGCACCCTGCTCATCTGCCCGTCAGAGCGGCCTTTGCTGTGCTTCCCTGGTACCTTCCACATCCACAGCGCTTTGCTC
>NW_020884916.1:6141356-6162635 GCF_003945725.1 Corapipo altera | reverse complement strand
ACACCTTCCTGCTCAGGAGGAGCAGCCAGAGCCAAGGCGACCTTTGGCTGTTGGATTGTCAGGGCTGGAGATCGAGCAGTGCTGGACTGAGCCAGCAGTGCCGCTGCCCTCCCGTGGGATTCCCCTCTCCCTGCTCGGGCTGAGGGGCTGCACCAGCTCAGCACAACGTGTCTCGTGAGGTTCCTGTTAATGCAGCCGGTTGGGGTTGTAGAGGATGCACAGCAGAACCTGTTTCTTTCTGTGTTTCATAAGTATTAGAACAATTTATATCCTATAAATAGCATCTTTCCTGGTTGCAAAACCCCAACTCCTCATCCAGCTGCTTTGGACCTGATTTCAGGGCAATTTTCTTCTGGCATTTTAGGCACCTATACATTCCTTATCCAGGGCTTACAAAGCTCTTTGTGGAGATTTGTCAGCGTTCAGCTTCACCTCAGAGGAGCATTACCCATTATTATTTTACAATTAGGAAAATCAAGGCACAGAAACCAGTTTGCTCAGGGTTTCTGGATGAGGAGGAGGAATAAAGACTCCCCTTGCAGGGTTTCGTTCTTCACAAAGTCTACAGTTTTGGCAAGAGGGACATGTGACCTGATTATTATCTGCTGAGCAGAGGAGATACCAGGGGGCAGATCTCTCCTCTTTATCTTCTCACTAAATAATAGATGCCTGACTATCATCTTAGATGCTAAGAAAGCTTTGTTACAGATAGTGTCAGGTTTCTGAACATGTTTCTGAACATGTTTCTCTTCTAGAAGTCTCCTTATCTACATAACCCATTAACTGAGTCATAACAAAGAGTGAATAACCAAGTGCACATCTTGGACACAATCCCTGGGGAAATACTCCACCACCTGACTCAGGATGAGTAAACCTCAAGCTGTTCCTGGGTGAACACACTCTGGGGGATGGCTCCTATTCCAAACAGCTCAAGGACTCTAGGAAAGAGATAAATAGGGAATGACCAGTCCTGCCTGAGAGTTCATTGGCTTCTTGAGGCTGGAAAGAAAGTCACTGGCAGAGCCAAGAATGGAAGTCAAGTGTCCTGGATCATGATCTCATGTTTTAAGCACAACATGCCGTGTTTGGGTTTTGGGGTTTTTTTGTTACTCTTACAGCAAAACTATCCCTTGTAGGACTCCCCCTGGAGTGGGAGCTGGGCATCCTGCCCCCCTTCAGCACCTTAACAGTGCTTAGCAGTGAAATATCCACCCAGGCAGGAATGAAGCTCCATGAATCCATGTCCCTGCAGAACTGAGTTTAGTCATAGAAAGATTCAGAGGAAAAACAAGAGCCAAGGACTTGTCCCACAAAATGACTTTTGAAGAAAGAAAACTGGAGAGGGACTTTTGACGAGGGCATGGGGTGAGTTCAAGGGGGAATGGCTTCCCACTGCCAGAGGCAGGGTTAGGTGGGATATTGGGAAGGAATTGTTAGCTGTGAAGGTGGTGAGGCCCTGGCACAGGTTGCCCAGAGAAGCTGTGGTTGCCCCATCCCTGGAAGTGTCCAAGGCCAGGTTGGACAGGGCTTGGAGCAAACTGGGCTGGTGGAAGTTGTCTCTGCCCATGGCAGGGGGTGGAATGAGGTGAGATGATCTCTGAGGTCCTTTCCAACCCAAACCATCCTGTGGCTCTGTGATACATAGAAAATTAGCATTGCCTGAGACAGATCCATTTTTCAGCTGTTTGTTTAACTCCATCAGTTTAACCTGCAATTTATACAGGGCAAGAGCACAACCACCCTCCTTTTATCCCCTGCAGCTGATGAACTCCAAAGCCCTTTGTTCACTCAGTGTCTTGCACATTCACTGAGCCCTGTGGGGACAAAACTGTGCCCACACCACCTGTATCAGACACTCTGAACTCTGAGCTCACTGTACGTGCACCACACACTCAGGTACAGTTGGAGGAGCCTTGGGAAGGCACATCTGGAGACAGATGCGGAATCAGAGGGTGGTTCTCATGTGAAAACAGCACACACTTCCTCCTGAGGAGGTTCATCTCAGCTAGGGAGGGCCATCCTTGCAAAACTGAGTCCTTGGGCCCTGCAAATAGCTGTGGTCATTACCTGGGTAAAGGACCTGGAAAGCACTTGGGAGAATGGTTTGTCAGGACCTGGAGGATTTCTTTCCACAGCCTGCTCTCTTTGTGCTCCTTTGCTTCCCCGCCCTGTTCCCTGCACGTTTCCCCCCTGTGCTGGTGCCCACACACCTTCCCCAGCACACACATTTCCCTGGGCACCTCAGCTCCTCCAGGCTGGCACAGAACAGCACGTGGGGAGCAAAGTGCTGCTCACAAGGTAGAGTTTCTGTGGCTTAGGGTTATGGTGATTAATGAATCCTTTTCTATTTTTGGAAGGCTGCAGCTGGTAGTTTTGAAACAACCGAGCTGCAAAAGGGTAAGGAGTGGAAGGGACAACCAGAGCAGGGCCTGAGCCTGCACTGGCTGCTAGTTTTTAAAACACATAAAAGTTTGGCTTATGTAAGAAGCCATCTGGTATTTAAGCCCAGTTGAAGTTTTGGCTCTGTGTGTGTGCTCTGAGTGTGAATCAATGGAGCAGCTCCACAGGCACGTACTCTGCTGGCCTCTCTCACCAGGGCACTGCTGCAAAACTGCCAAACTGCTGCACTTCATACCCTTCCTGCTCCTCTGGACAGCTCAGAATGGTCCTTGGGCTAAGGGAAAACATTCCTGCAGTTCTCCAAACCCACATTACAAAGATGTGCAAGACCCAAAGGTTGGTAACTACACCCAATATCTCAGGAAGGTTGGGGAGGGTTAATAAAGAACAGAATGGCAGGAACTGGGTGTCTGTCTGTTCATGCCATGGCACTGCAGGTCATGCCTGCACTGAGGTCACTGTCCCTGCTGCTGCTGAACAGAGCCAGTCATTCCCACCAGGCAGAGAGGGAAGGGAGGAGTTACTCCTGTGGGTGAGAAACTGGAGCACAGAGAGGTGAAGTGCCTGATCTCATACAGTGCCAGAACAGCTGACTGAACCAGTCTGAGACAAAGACTGGAGTGAATTAACCTCTCACAGATTTTTCTGACTCACCAGAAGTTAAAAAACCCAAAGCATCCCAATGCTGGGATTGCATCAGGGAGGGATCTTCCAGTGTGTGCTAATGCCAAGCACTGAGAACAGCCTGTGCCACTCCAGTGGAATGTGCCAAAGGACAAATTCCCATGGAAGCAGGTGCATCTGAGGGCTAAGGAATAATCAAGAGGAGGAGGGTGTGAAGGAGAGTAGAAGATTTGTGTTTATCCCCACAAAACAAAGGGTGAGGTATGGCAGTGGTCTGTAAATACACTGGGGATGTAAAGTCAGGGAAGGGAAAGTGCTGCTAAGGTCAGTAGTGCTGGCATGCGAAAGGTATGAATCAGGCATGAGCAAATGTCAGCCCAAAATCAGAAGAAAGTATCCAAACCTCAGAATGAAGAAGTTACAGAAGGCCTTTGCAATGGGGAACAGTGGGGGTGGGAAGAAAATCCATCCTTCACAGAAACCTTGAGGATTTTGGGAAGGGAATGACAGCGCGTGGTCATATCTGACAGCAGAGATGGAGCCCAAGAACTGCTCCCACTCTGGAGTTCAGATTAAGTGCCATAACCTCTCTTCACTGCTCAGGAATTTTGAAGAAGACTCTCTTGTTACACAGACTCCTCAGCACAGCAGAGCCCACACTGGCCTCCAGGCACTGCTGGAGCACAAATAACTCATAACACTAACGATCAACCATAATTACATCCTTCCTGAGGCAGAGATGACATATGGGAATACCAAAACTGAGGAGCAGGGAGCTAACTGCAAGCTTATTCCATCCATTAGTGACCACCCCGTGTTCTGTGAGGATGAGAACACGTCTGCTCTGGGACACTGTGGTGCAAATCCAGAGGATTTATAGCACGCAAGCTTGAACTTCGAGGCATTGCTTTCCCTTCCTAAAGGGAAGGAACTCCAGCCCTTTGTTGAAACCTTTGCCTGCTGCTCTGGAAGTGCTGTGATGGGAAAGGATTCCTGTAGCTGTGGAGCTGGGTTTGGGATGCCCTGTGGAACCCAGTAAAGGGGACAGAGACCAGTGTTACCTGTAGCAGTGACAGGATGTCCCAGGCAGGAGTGTGTTGGGACTCAGAGTTAAACGTGGAAATACACTTTTCCTACCAAAAAAAGGGTCATATGGGGATGCATATTGGGTAAATGTTTTACACAGCCTTCCATAAAAGTGTTAAGTCATCCAAATAATGTCTTCTAGATTAAATGGATTAGGCAGTGGTAGAACTGAGACTGAACTTGATTGTTCAAACAATTTGCTTACCAACTGCTTACAATTGCCATGTGCTTTTTATCGTGCTCTTGGTGTTCACTTGTCATTTAAATAGTGGCATGTTGCTGCTTCTCTGGGCAATGGGAAAGCTTGCAGTCTTACTACTACTTTTTGTTGTACACTCAGTCTTAGCTTCTTCCTCCTTTCTTCCCCCAGAGGCTGGTTGGGCACTGCCCAGGCTCCCCAGGCCAGTGGGCACAGCACCAAGGCTGCCAGAGCTCCAGAAGCATTTGGATGATACTGTCAGGCCTGTGATGGGACTCTTGGGGATGGGACTGTGCAAGGCCAGGAGCTGGACTTGATGATCCTTGTGGATCCCTTCCAACTCAGCATATTCTGGGATTCTGTAATTCTGTAAAACTCTGCCCACAACCCAGAGGACCCAGTGTCACTGCCAAGGAGAGGACAGAGATGCTTTTCAGAAGAAAAGGACTAGGAGGTACCCTGGCACAGTGCTGCTCTACATCTCCCTCTGTAAAATTTCCCTGGGCAAGCAACCCTGGCTGCTCTTCAGTCTGGACCCGTCCCTGCTCCTTGCTCCGCTTCATGCAGGACCAAAAGGTGTCCCGCGAGCTGTGCCGAGGGGCTGCAGGAGCGGCAGGAGCCGGGCTGGCCGCGGGCACTGACAGCCCCGGCTCCCTCCGGCTGCCCAGGGACGGCTCAGGTTTCATTCCAGCCCCGTCTGAATTCCCCCGCGCTGGGTAAAACACACACGACATCGCCACGCACGCTGGGCTGGGAGAACAGGGATTTGGGAGAAATGTGGGCCGTTAAAAGCACCCCAGACCCTGATAAGACACTTTGCTTTGCTCTCTGCCTCAGTTCCTCCCTTAAGATCATTCCTTCTCCTGTCCTGTTACAGACAATTCCTGTAATATTTGCAGGATGACACCGCAAGTTCTTGTCCAACAGTGCTTGTTCTAAAGCCTGGTTGGGCCTAATGAAGCCAGATGCATTAGTTTAGAAATATCACCAAAATATAAATATTTGTGCTGTGGAGAGATATACATGTGCATATCAGATCTAATTAAGGGAGGCTGCTATGACTCACGGCTTGTGAATTCTGGGAGCAAGTTTGGGTTTAGGAGTGGCAGCAGCAGCAAAATTATCCCTGATGGAGCAACTGTGTGTGGAGGAGCACGAGTGATGTGGATCCTCAGTGTGCCTCAAACACACCCCAGCAGCTGGGAGACCTGCTCACAATAACTTACAGCCTTTTGGGATCAATTTTCAGGAGATCTGTCCCCTCCTGAGCTTGTCCCTGTATCCATAATTTCTGGCTCTAGTGATTTTTCTGTGCATCAGTGGTAAAACCATTCAAAGTCCACCCTCTGCTCCCAATCCCTGGCCAGTTCTAATTCCAGACACTTGTGAACAGACTCTTTGCATCTCTGATGGTGAGTTGCTGAGTGACCAGATGCTTCCTGCATTTCATCTTCTCCTTGTTTTCTTCCTCTGCCTGCTCAGATTTTGGGCTCTTATTCCATGTACGTGCCATGCTCCTCTTGGTGGAGCCTCTGGGGACAACTCCCGTAATACAAGGAATTAATCACACGAGTCACGACTTCTGGTTCTAATCAGGAGTCAGTCCTGAAGGCTGATCTGCAACACGACCCTCATGGACAAATCCTCTGAGTTTAATAGGGATTAAATCAATGGAATTTTGATGGAAATCGAATTAGAAATAGAATAGAAATTGTTCCATAAACAGAACACAGCAGAAAAGGCGAAACTTCCTCAATTTTCCCCAGGATTTTA
This sequence comes from Corapipo altera, assembly GCF_003945725.1. Lineage (NCBI taxonomy): Eukaryota > Metazoa > Chordata > Aves > Passeriformes > Pipridae > Corapipo > Corapipo altera. Next base: position 6,156,553 of record NW_020884916.1, on the reverse strand, counting down.
CAGCAGGGATATAATTTTCTGATGCTTTTTGCTGGACAATCCAAAACCATTTGATTAAAAATGACCTTTTTGAATGCAAAGGCTCGGGATTTTGTATTACATGAGAAAACCTCAAATCAGTTCACCAAAACCTGCAGAAAGGCAGTTCTGCAGGAGGGCAAGGATGGTAATTCTTCTCCTTGCTTAAAGTAACCCAGCTCCTGCTCTTCCCTGGGGCCTGGGTGAGCAGGATTCCCTGGGAGCTCTGCCTTCAGAACAAGAAGACAAGTGATTCCTGTCATCAAGTGAACAAGAACTTGTGATTCCTATAAAGAAAGAGCATCAGCTCTGACCTGCAGAGATGATAAAGGGATGGTGTGTCTCAGTATCTGTCAGCTGGGGAAAAGGACTTTCCCAAGGGAGACAGGATCCTTCCTGCAAGGCAGAATTTGGAGTTTGCATCCATAGCACGTTCCTGGTGTGAATGGCAGGACTGAAAGGGAACTGCAGCCCTTAACAGCTAAGGGAAAAACAGATGTGAGAAGAGGATAATTGCCACTCAGTGTGGTGGTTTGAAAACAATTCCTATTAAAATATATAGGGCTGCCAGTTGCAGGGGGTACCAGGGCACTGCCTCCTGTGGGTGTGACCATTTTGAGCACCATTTCTGCCACTGGCCCCCCTATTTCAGGACACAAAGTCCCAGCCCCAGGGTCAAAAACCAAAGTTCACCCAAACAAACATGTGCAAATCAATGAGACTTCAACACCTGACATTTGCTGTAAAAAACCCCCGTGTTTCTAGTAACACACAGAGTCTTTGGGCAAAGATTTTCCCTTTCTGCCTTACTTTGGTAGCCCAGAGCTCCCAGTAGCTGCCAGGGGGGCTTGCCCACTGCTCTGGAAGTGGTTTTATTTCGACATCCCCGGGGTTCTTGCCCCTCTGCAGCTGTGGCAGTGCAAACCTCCAGCAGAGATGAAGAGGGCACTGTCACTCCAGGCAGCCCCACCGGGCAGGGATAAAAATACAAGGGAAATGTTCGCTGCTGAACATTGTATGAAGTCCCAGGGAGATTTGGAACAGGAGCAGCGGAGGAGTTACAGTTTCCTTTGTTCTGTTAAAAGGAAAAAGGAAACACATCAGGAAACCAGACTGTGGAGCACAGGAAGTCTCACTTCGGCTGATAAAAAGGAACTGATGTGAGGTTGGTTCAGATGCAGTTATAAGTCAATCAAGCTTGGAACAACAAGAAGAGTTATTCAGAAAAAACCAGAGAGCCAAATTCTGCCTTTAGCTGCAAAAAGAGTATTTCAACCTCTCCTAATCTTTTCCTTATCTTCTTTTTGGAAGAAAAAGCTGCTATAAAAACCATTCAGATAAGAATTTTCTCATCATGCAGAAATCGGTTTCCTGGACTCACCACACCTTCCCCTGACCCCACCAAACCTCACTATAGTTTCTTCTTTTCACTCATCACCCAACCTAAAAAACTGTATTCTTGCTGATTTATCTCTTCCCCTCAGATCAAAACCAGCATTATTAAAAAGGGCAGGTTTTTTTGCTGAATGAGAAATCAGTAAATGACTAATTAAAGCTTTGCTGCCCGTTACAATATTTCTCTCCCTCCCTTGACTGACAAGTGTGGGCCAGAATAACGTTCAGTTCCTGGGTGTGCAGCTTTGTCAGCCTGGGGAGGGGAGATTTATAAGATTTTTTCAGTTGTTTCTTACTCTTTCACATTTCTGGTTGAGCTCTCAGTGTGTGCTGGAACAAGATATATGCAAATAAATCAACAAGCTGAGGTGTATCCATGACACTTACTACAGGAGCCCGTGTGGAGCTGTGTTTCTGACTGAATTTTAGGAAAAAGTCAGGAAAAGAAAGAATGTTTGACCCACATGAAGAGGGTCATTTTCTTTAGAGCATCAGACTGATGATGAAGAGAAGAAAGGCTGAGATTTTGCACAATGTCTGTGAGATTTCACCTTCCTTTCCCATCTTTTTCCAGGGAGAATTGTGCACTCAGTGCCCCCTCTTAGCCAGTGTTCCAGTGTTGATCAGTGTGTTTGTGAACAGAACCAGGACACTTTGTCCAACACCCAGGAAGCAGCCTGGCTTTCAGAGGGAACAGTCACCCTTGGGAGCTGAGGGGAGTTAGTTACAGGCTGTTTCAAATTTAACTGCTTACTTAATTAGACAAATATCCCAGAATCCCAGACTATCCTGAGCTGGAAGGGACCCACAAGGATCGTCATGTCCAGCTCCTGGCCCTGCACAGGACACCCCAAGAACCCCACCTTACACCCCCCTGTTTTTAGGCTTTAAAACATGGAAGCAAAACAGAGTTAGACACAATCAAGTGTCTCTGGTGTTAAATACTGGTGGTCCTTCTTTCCAAACTCTGCCTTTGGTGCTCTTTGGAGGAACAGAAGGTTTGCCAGGACATACTGAAGTGCCTTTCAGACCAAGGTACACCCCTTTTGTTCGGGGCTCTGCCTCAGAGCTAAAGGAAAAGCTGCTGGTGGGGGAGGTGGGGGAGGTGGGGGAGGAGGGAGGGAACGTTTGCGGCTTTACTACAAGAGGCAGGTTTGTGATCGGTGTTACTGGCTACAGATATGCATCAGTAATTGTGTGGCCTGGGTAATGAGAGCAAGAGAGAAAACAAGCAGCAAATGCACTCATATTCTGCAGGCTTTGATATTTGGAGCTCAGCAGGGGAGACCAGCCCTTGTCCTGTGCCACCCTTTCTGTTTGTGCAGTTTAGGATACCCTAGTCAGAGTCTGCAGGGACACAACACCCAGGGCACCAAAGACTCGGGTCCCCCAGCAGGCAGATGGTTCCCAGAAGGAGGCAGAAAACATTTGTGGGCTGATATTTCAGTCTGTATTTCCAACCCAGCTATAAATGTGCACTCACAGTCGCACCCAAAATCGTTTGTTTGCTCAGAAAGTGTTCTGAGGTGTCACCCAAGGAGGTGTGACACAGCCCTGTGTCCCTGAGGGCCCTGCAGGCAGCTCTTTTTACATGCCAGGGTGCATTGGGCACTTGTGTTCACATGCAGGAGACAAAAGAGAGGCACAGACCCTGCTGTTCAATTCAGGAGGAAAGATCTGACCAGAATTCTACAGTTTGGAGGAGAATTACCTTCAAACCAACTTGTAGAACTGAGCTGAATGTATCAGAGCTGCTTTTGCCAGGTGAGCCGTGCACATCCACGCACTAACACCAAGCTCCTGCAGCTTTAGGGGTTTAGCAAATCCACAAATATCTGAAATCTGAAGTTAAGGCTCCCTTGACTCCTTTAATTTTCCTGCTGGTGCATGTTTGCACTGAGGTGGGACGTGGAGTCTCTGTAAGTGCTCAGGGAAAGTCAAGCAGGAGGAGGAACTGAAGGAGGCAGCTGATGAGGGGCTGGAAAAGAACTGCATACACGGCTGTGTTACAGGGAAAACCAGGATGGCAGATGCTCTGCCATGAGGCTGTACATTCATGTGTTCTAGACCTGCTCCTTCTGAGCAGATGGGAGCTGAAATCAAGAGGAAAGCCTTCTGTAAGTCCAGGAAGGGGAGAGCTGAAGGAAATAAACTCTATAAATGCCCTTCCCCATCATATCTCACCTTCTCAGAGTGTCATCTAGGTCCTCACTTCAAGGTGCAACCCTCCCCTTTGCTGCTCTTGATTGTAATACTGCAATAAATAACACCCTTACACACCAGCAAAACTCTTCTTAGAAGAGATGCTGCAAGGACTGACAGAAGCTGGGTGCTCCCCCCAGCAATATCACAGAATTCAAACTAATAACTAAAATAAAAGCATGAAATCCTCAAGACACGCATTGCTACCACTCAAAGTGACCACATCCTGTTCAGGTAAAATCCACAGTGGTGCAGAGAAACTACACAGGGCTCTCACCACCTCCTTAAAGCCTCTGAGTGAAACCCCAAGGACCCAAAATCTAAGCACTTGTACTGTTTTGTTGTGTGTTAGGTTTGTTTCAGACCAACCATCCTTCTCTTAGCAGGAAACATTACGCCAGAGGCTTGGAAAAGGCTTTCCCAGTGTTAACTGCAAGTGGGAGTCAGCACTGGACACTTCGAGGGTCAGTGTGACAGTGTGATTTAAGCTCATGCTGAGGCAGAAGATGTGCATTTGCACACAGATCTTGGAGGGAAAATGAAGCAGCATTGTCAAAATATCCCAATTATAAAACATTTCTAACAGGTTTTTGCTGTTGTATATCAGAAAGTTATTACATATAATAAATGTGTCCTGAACAGGGGCCAGGGTATGAGGGAACATTGTCATTGATGCCTTGGAAATTCCAGATGGTTTTGTTCCAAGTTGTTTTTGAGGGGCAGCAACGTGGAAAGTTGTCAATCTTCAAATCTTGGTGATTTATTTGTCATTTTTTCAATCTGCAGATTGGGAGTTTGCCCTGGGAGTCGATGCCCTTTTGCCAGGAAGGGTCATCCCTCGGGGCCAGAGCCAGGGTGACCTCAAAGGGCCAAACAGGCACTGAAACTCGCCCAGGAGGGGAACACATTCTCAGTCTGAGCTCCTGAAGGCGAGTTCCAGGGCGAGAGCGAACGCCCACGGTTCACAACCGACAAGAAACAGTGATTGCTCTGCAAACCCCACCCTTTGCCATGGCAACGCCAACACAGGAGTCCTCTTCTCCTGGAGGGACACAACTCTGGTTGTCACCACCTTGGGAAATGCAAAGTCCTCACTGAATGTCCCTCAGTGGCCTCTCTGATGGCCACGACACAAGGATAAATATGTTTGCACAGAACGAAGGCAGCAGCTACACAAAATGTGCTTTCTTATTAACAACCAGGCTTTAGCAAGTGTATTGGCTTTAATTATTCTCCCCACATAAAGTGGAAGTGAAACAATTAAACCAGTTTGAAACCACACCAGTTGTTATTGTGAGGAAGTCCGTGCACGGGCAGCTTGCTACTGATGAGATGGACCCTTTTTTGAATTAATTTGAGGCAATAAAAATCAAACACTCCAAACACAACGTAAATTAATCAAAACAGGGGGTTAACCCTCAGAACATGGCCTTGGGAATACCTGGAGTTGTACAATAAAAGTGTTATCGACTATTTATAATTACTGCAAACACAAATGTCGGGGTTTTCCCTGGTTCCAAATCATCTTCTGCCAGTGCTGAATATGAGCTGAATGTGGGAATGAACTCAGAAAGGTTTGCTGCTCTTCTTCCTCCAGAAAAGCCCTTTGAGCATTGCTCTAGAGGGCACTTTTTGAGCCAGCCAGGCCACTTCTCATGCCAGCTATTAAACAGATTATTGGAAGAATGCAGCAAAAATTGCCTCTCACTTCCTCAATAAGTGATCTAATTCTCCTCAAGATATAAAATCTTTTGTGAATAAATTAAAGGTGTTCTGGACCTGTTGTGTTGGCTCAGCAATATCATATAGGATGTAAGTCATGCGTGGTGGGGAAAGATGACTTACAGTCCTGAGCTGGTTCCATATTATATGTTTATATCCATGAGGTTTGGGTTCAAAACTCTGAAACCAACTTTAATACACACTTGTGTGCCATGTCCACAAAGGGTGCAGGTGTAGGCCAGGATAATCCTGACCACATCTATCCTCTGACCATGCCCTGTTTCCCCAGGAGCCTTTAGGAGTGCCCAAGGTCCCAGTGGATTTATCCCCTCACTGCAAAGTTCCCCTGCAGCTGGGCAGGTGTGCACTTAAATTATTCCATGTGGGTAAAACCAATCTGTCACCAAAACTCTTTCTGAATGGCACAGAAAGACTGAGAGAAAAGTACCAGCCCAATATTAGAGGTTGCAGGGCAAAGGGAGAGATTTTCACAGCAGACTCAACCCAAACTCCTGCACCTGCCAAGCGTGCAGCTAAAAGTCTCTGGCTCAATTAAAACAATTAGTCGTCCGTGGAATAGTTTTGGAATAATTCAAAAAAGAGAGTCACTTGCCAAGTTTAAGCTGCTCAAGAAGAAAATCATCTGGACTGCATAGCCCTCTCCCAAACGGAGCACTGCTCCCTGCACTGACAGGAATATTTCTGAGCTCGGGGAGGGAAGCGTTTCTTACCCGCCCCGGAACTCAGATTTCATCTGCTCCCTCCCCTGGTCTTACTGGAGATGATGAAAGAGCTTTTTGCTGTGTTTTTCTTGCTCTCCAGTCACTTCCATGCATCTTTCTGCCATATTTTTCCCCACACAAACACAGCTCTGAGATAAATCAACGTGTACAGCTCTGGGAGAGCAGAACTAAGGCACGATTGCTTTTAAATTGCTTTTCTCTGGATGTGGACGGGTTTGCTTTGCTGTGCCCTAGAATTCAGAGGATCTACCCTGCAGCACAGGTTCAGCACAAAAACATTGCAGCATCTGAAGCCACATCCTCTCCTGCTGCCCTTCACCTGAGACAAACCAGGCAAGGTGGCCTAACCCTTCCCTTCTCTGCAGCAAATCTGTCACTGCGTGGGGTTAATACTCCTTGAACCCACCTTTTAGGAAAACTTGCAAGAGATCTCAGATAATCCCAGAGGCACCAGAGAGCCCTGAGCTCAGTGCATGGCACAAGAAAAGGGGAAATTATCAGAGGTGGCAAACAAGACATGGGCACCTGCAGCAACTTGGAACAGCTCAGTGAGTGAGCCCGGAGGAGATCTGGAGTCTCTGGATGCCGTTTGTCTGAGCAATCAGCCAGATCATTTCTGGCCCAGGAGAGAAGCAGGACAAGGGCAGAGCAGGCAGTGGGCAGGGCCGGGAGCCGGGGCAGTGACCTGGGATGCGTTGAGTGAGTTCCTCCTTCGGCCACAGCCTCCCAACGTGACTTTAAGAGGAGCTGCGAAGTGTCGCAGTTCCTCATCCCCGAACCGCAGGCGCTGCGGGTGAGCAGCAGCTCTGTGCAACACGGGCTGCCTGGGATGGGAGCAGCTCCCGGGGCTCCAGGAATTCCCTGCCTGGTGGGAATACTCAGCTCCACTCAGGGCTCGTGGCCTGGGCAGCAAAGCAGGTCCATGTGTGCACCGCAGCAGATCTACAGATGGGAGATTTCTGCACTTTCACTGCACAATATTTAGGGCTCCCCAAATCAAAGAAGGTTGTGGTGCACTAAACTTATCCTGAATGAGGCCCCGGTTACTTTTGCTACGGATCTGAGGAGGTGGAGGGGAAAACTTGTCTTATTCCTGACATACCTCCCAAATTTCGTGCTTTCAATGCTCATGCTTTCTCCCTTTCCGACATCCACCCTTTCATTCCCTCTCTCTTTCCTCTTTCCATTTTCTCTTCCTGCCCATCTCCTTCCCTCCCCCTTCTTTTGAGACCCTTCCAAACCGTGCACTTGTCACAAGCTGCAATCTAAGGGAGAAAGTTTCAGTTCCTGCCAGTTTGCAGCATTTTTTCTACCCAGGTCAGCAAAAGAAAAAACAAAAAAAAAAAAAAGGAGGGAAAAAAAAAGATGCACCAAAAAAAGAGCACTTTTAAGACGAAATGACACCCCACCCAGGCGATAGGCATCTTCTTTCGAAATCCTCCAACCCAAACACACCCACAGCGTCTCTTGCTTCAAGGCTCCTCTGTTCAAACTGCTGCTGTTCTACAGCGCTCCCTCAAGAAGAGCCCGTAAGAATCGCAGCAGGGTCCCCCAAAGCCAGAAAGTCCCCCTTGTGCTGCCTGGGCTTTGAGAAGCACCTCAAGGGGCTTGGAAAGGCTCGGTTCATCTTTCCAGAGGCTGGAGGACCGGCCGGTGGGACGGGGGGGAAGGAGGGGAAACCGCTCTCCGAGCCCCGGCAGCGTCCCCGGTTGCTCAAGGCCACCCGAGGTTGGTTATGTTGGTGGTTTATTTGCCACACACTCAGCTTCCCTTTCCCGCTGCCTCTCCCCAAGCCAGGGGATGTTTCTCTTCCAACTCCCCGCCAAAAAAAAAAAAAAGAAAGAAATGACTGCAGGAGCAAAGGCAGGGGCGACCACCGGAGCCAGCGGAGCCTTCCCGGCAGGGCCGGGGGCACAGCGGGGCAGCTCCGAGCCCCGGGGCAGGAGCTGGCACTGCCCTCCCGGAGCCGGGCACGGCCCCGCGGCCCCTCCGAGCCCCCCCCCGAGCGGGGACGAGCGTCTGCGAACCCCCCGAGCCCCGGGGAGAGCCCCGAGACAAGGCGGCGGCCGACGGGGAAGAGGAGGAGGAGGAGGAGGAGAAGAGCCCGGCCGGACCGGCCCCGGCCCCGCGCCCCTTCCCGGCGCCCCCCCGGCTGCAGGGGACCCCCGGCCCGTCCTGCCCCCCTTACCTTAATAGTGCCGTCCATCTAGAATAACTTCCAGCCGGGACCAGCAATATTCCACACATTGACCCGGTTTAGCCTGCGACCGACGCCTCCTGAAGTTTTTTATCCTTCTCTCTCTTTTCGCTCTTCTCGCTGCCCTTCCAGCGGTTTTGCTGCTCGCTCCGTACCCCCTCTCCCCCTCTCTCCCTCCCTTCCTCCCTCTCTCTCCGTCTCTCTCTTTTTTTAACTTTGGTTGTTGCAGCAGAGCGAAAAAGAGACAGTTAACCGGATGAAACGTTTTTTTCTGCTAATTTTGGGAAGTGAAGTCACTCGAGGAGGAAACTTTCGTCTCTCCGCTGGTCCTGCCTTCTTGTTGAAAATATATATATTTTACATACAGGATATTTGCTCCATTTAGATAAGAAGGGGCAGAACAATGGGTACCTCTGTCACAGCTCTTGTTTGTCGCTGGGGCGGCCAGTCCAGCGCAGCCCTTGCCTTGCACCCCAGCCCGTCTTAGCCAGCGCCGTGTGTCATCCCACAGTTTAGTTTAACGTGGGTTTTTGCCATTTTTTTTTCCTTTTGGCTGGAGCAGCCTCGGCCTGACTCACTGAATTTCCGTCTCTTCCCACAGATTTTTTTATTAATGCGTTTTCCAGTCACCGGCAAAAATTAAGGGGAGAAAACCGTAAATACGATTCGGTCGCGGCGGGCAGGGGAAGAAAAGAAAAAAAATGTATTTAAAGCATATTTCGCTCCCCCTCCTTCACGCCTCCCAGCAAGGAGCGTGAGATGAGGGTCCGGTCCCTGCCAGAAATGAGCGGTAAGTGCAATAATGTGAGACAGACAGACGACTCCAGCAATTAAATCCAGGCTGGGAATGGGGCTGCGGGGAAGCGGAGGCTTTTTGCCACTTTCGCCCCTTCCTCTCACTCCCACTCGTCTCGAGGGGTGGGATGTCGGGCTCTGAGGGGGAGACACTGGGATGGATGGGTATCCAGCCATCTCTTCCAGGGGCTGGGAATCCTTTCCCGCTCACAGTGCGAGTCTCTCGCTAAGCTGTTAAAACCTCACTCAAACGAGAGGGGGGAAACCCACTTTACACGCTAAAGATGACAACAATTCGCGGTGATTGTCAGATCGGCCGAAATTTCCCTTCCCAAGCCGTGTCCTAACCGGCACCGCACACAAAAAACCCTCAACCACCAGCCTTTAAATCTCATTTTAGACCTGGCGAGCCTCTGGCGTGCAATTCTCCCCTTCATTCAAACGGGAGCGATCAGCAGAGGAGAAAACGCGCTTTTCCTTTTTCCGGGAAAAGCTGCAACCTTCCAGAGGAGCCGAGGAAAGGAGACAATACCCGCCTGTGCGGCTCCCCCGCTTCCCCCCTCCCTCGCAAAAATAAGCAGCAGCGGAACACATCATGCAACACTCGGGGCTCCTTTCTGCCCCACTTCTGCAAACAACGCAGAGGGAAAGAGCAGAGCGGGGAATAAAAGGAGGGGAAGCCAAGAAAGAAAAGTGCCAAGGCAGGAGGACTCTCCTGCACGTCGGGTCTCTCGGTGGGAAGGATGGATTACCTTGTCCAGTGCCAGTTGTGTCCAGGCTTTTTGTTTCCCCCGTCTTTAGTCCAACCACGGGGAGGGGGGCTGGGGGTTGGGGGAAATCAAAATGATATCCAAAGTTATCCTGCACCCGCCCCTTCCAAAGGGGAAATGCAATAATGCCACTAGTGTTTCTACTCGGCTGCGGCAGAGATGCCTTATTAATACTTTATTTCTGCGAGCCCGGAGCTGGCAGGAGAGAGCTGCAGATCCCCCTTGCCCCTCCCTCCCCTCCCTCCCCCTCCTCCGAAATTAGCCTCATCAATTCAGCTACAATTTTGGAGTTCAGATGCAGACACGGGGCTGAACGTGACCAGACCTGGAGGTTTTGGGCTCGCTGCTTGCCAGCGATTGAGGCCGCCCGCAGCCGGGAGGTGAAGGGGGGGAGCGGAGGGACAGCCCGGCCGCCTCCCCTCTCCCCACCCCCCGGCCCCCCCTGTCTGCTCCACAGTCCAGGGGTCTGCGCCGGGGTCCCCGGAGAGCTGCACATCTGGATGCTGCTAGCGGGGTCAGGTCCCCCCTTGCCTAGGGCCACAAGAACTGGAGTTCAATTAAAAGAAATCACGGTTAACCCTTTGCTTTCCGCATTTCTCTTGCCTTTTCCCTGCCCTCCGTCCCGTCTCCCCCCCGGCAGTGTTCTGTCCCCGCTCCCCCCTCGGCGTTACCACATGGCAGGAGGCTGCAGCGACCAGAAAAGCGAGAGGTTAAAGGGAAGAGTGAAACGCATCCTTTCAAAACCCAAATGGTTTCCTCTCTAGACAACACTCCCCACCAGCCCCGAAAAGCAACGACGGCGGGGGGTGAGGGAGAGGACAGGCTGAGGACCTGAACCGCGAAAGGAAGGGGAAAAAAATCCCATGGAAAGAGCCTCTGTCAGCCACGGACCCCACAGGGCACTTTGGGTTTAGGCTGTGGACCGGCAGTGGGGAGAAACCACCTGAAAACGTGCCCAGCTCACGGGAGAGGAGCCCGACCCTCCCCAGGCAGCCCCTGCCCAGCCCCGGGTGAGGGGACAAACAAAGCCAGTCCCCACCGCGCATCCCCAGCGCTCCCAAGGGGGGGAGGTACCAGACAGACCCCTCTCCTTCCCACCTGGAGATATTTTAGGAACCCAGCTCTGCCTTTTGTGGCCAGACGGGCACCGTGACCCTCAGGGGCTTATTTTGCATGTCTGGGGATGGCTCCAAACGGTGCCAGGTCGGGTCACTTGTTAGGTCGGGTCTGGCAGGGACGTTCCTGTCTTACCTCTTGGGTTTGGGCTAAAACAACATTTGCGAAAATCCGGGAGATAAAATAACGAGCGAAGTTGTCAAACACTGCCTCAGACAAGCCGAACAACCTATTCTTTTCTTCCCAAATAACTTAACAATAGAAGCTTTGCTTCATTGGGGTTTTTGTTTGTTTGTTTGTTTCTTCCCTCCTTCTCCCCCCCCCCTCCAAAAAACCCACCCCTGAAGTTACCCCAAACTTTTTGTATAAGGCTGAGCTACTCACAACCTCCGTGCGCCAAAGCTCTGCATCATCCCAGGTGATTGTGCGGTGACTTTGGGTATTTTTCTGTTATTTAACTGAGTATTTAACTGCGTTTGAGTGAGAAGGGAGCAAAGCCCGGCAGAGAAAGCCGCGCACGGGGTTGAGCAATGTGCGCAACTTTTAATCTGTTGCTCGACGTTTGGATGCACATGTACATACAGCAAAGGAATTATGATCTGTTTAATGTGGTTACCACCAGACATCTGGAAAATCATTTGATCTTGGCAACCACGGAAGATTTCAAATGCTGACACTGGGACAGGCTGGTAGAAATCAGTCACTTCTCAATTATTGGTAGTACGATTTTTTTCTTTCACTGCGCTTATGAATGAAACGAAATTCTCGAGCTTTTAATTAGTTCAATATTGATCTCAAGCGCTTGGCATGTCCCCACCTCCTCTCCTCGTCTTTATTATTGGGTTACATCGGCTGCAGCCTCACCCGGAGAAGGTGAAAACGCCGATTTTGGGTGATCCGACCGAAACGAATAAGGACACTCTGGGGGGATTGAGCGCGTCACTGATTCACGGGCAGTACCAAAGGAATTAACCCCTCAGTGGAGCTCCATGACGGGAACTACAGGACTTCGCGGGATTGTAGAACCCTAAAGATATGGATTTTCCGTCTGGAATTCCCACGGGATTAGCGGGCATCACTTCGCAATTAAAACTGTCGAGTTATTCCATAGGAACAAACACCATGGAAACCTTCCCGAGCCTCAGTCACAGGTTAGAAATATGATTTTCGGAGGATGGGAGAGGGGATTTGGCTTCTGTCACCCCATCTGACCCCAACAGCATCAGCTGAGCTCTCCTTCACCCCAGCCTGGGGTCGCTGCGAACTCACGCGGTGAACACGGGAGGGGAGCCCCAGAAAACGCGGCAGCCACGCCCTGGCTCTGTCGCTGGAAAGTGGCTCATTTTGCATTAACTGAGACAAAGTGTCCTCTTTGTTGTAACCAGCTTCTCTATACACGTAGCTCGTGCTATATATTATATGTGTATGTATTTTATATATATATAGTACCTTGTGCTAGCGATATTTTGTATATATATATATCTTCCTATATATTCTTTTCTCTATAATCATGTTTCACAACGTTTGCCATCATTGTGTACTTGCAGAAGGCCAGGGTTTGTCCTGCTCCAGCCTTTACTAGAGGGGAAAATCTCCACCAGCCTCAGTGAACGCTTGGAATCTCTGTGTCTGACTTTCCTCTGGCACCGACTCCGTTGCAGAATGAAAAACGCGACGCGTTGTGTTTATTTTCTAAACCCACAACCTCACAAGCAAAAAGCCCAAACTACAGCCCTGGGATTTGATCCCCAGAAACGAATCCCAATTCTAAACTAAACTAATTGGTCAAAGCTCTGCTTTTTAGCTCCGGCAGTAAAAAGGAATCAGTGGAGTGTTCCAGCCCCACGACTGAAGGATCGGGTCCCTCCTCCCTACAGGAACAGCCCATAAGATTTGGGAGCTTGAAGCCGGAAAGTTGTTCCCTGCTAATCGCTGCTAAGTAAAGCATAATGTCTTAAAAGCGGTGTGGAGAAGATGCAGTAGCTTTGAAGCTGCACCGCAATTAGGCGGAGAGCGGGGTGAGCAGTGTCCTGGCTGCTTTTATTTGAGCCCCATGTCCCAATAAAACCACCCCCGCCCTCCCTCCCTCCCCCATCCCGCAATTATTGGAAAGCTAAGGCACAAAAAACAAAAATACTGAAGGCCAAAAAAACAGACTGCAGTGCACTAGCTCCAAACGTCTGGCCCCTCGCTTGAGGCCATAATTAATTTGAGATTTATTTTTATTGGAGAACCCAGTCTCGTCTGACCTTAGCCAAACAAGGCTTCAGCGAGACCCTTGATGCGCTTGAATGGAACAGAATATTTCTCTCTAACTTCTCTTCAGGCGTCCGTGCCTGCTTTGAATTTGTTCCTCAGACTTCATATATTTGGAGATTTACAGGAAAGATTTAAAGCATTTTTTCCCCCTTAGCGTTTACTCTCTTTTTTCTTCCCTTTTCGCTCCCCTTTCCCTCCACACCTCCTCTCCTTCTAAACATAGGAGCATAGGAAAGGCTGAAATACAAAATTCCCTGGATCCAGCATATTGGAGGGGGGCGTTTTTCTGTAAATTGTGAAAGAATGGAGCCATTAGAAGGTCTCAGAGCTGGGGAGGGGGTTGGCTGCTGCTCTCTAAATGCGAGGGTCACTGCAAAAGCTCGTCCCTTGTGCCCGAGGGTCTGGTTTATTTTGGAAAGCTCCAACATGCCACATTTCCAGCAGACAAACAACTTCTTTCCCACCTTCTCGACCTAAATTCAAACCATGTCTTGAAGGTAAAGCGGGAACAAGAGCCCTTCCCCACTCAGCGCTGGGGCTGAGCACGGGGAAAACTCAGGACAGCGGGAAGCGGGAAGGGATCTTTCTCTGTAAAATAGAGAGGTAAGTGCAAACAAGAACGAAATCCTTAAGCACCAATTTGTCACGAGGCATTAATCAAGGACTTGCTGAAGTCCAACAATTTAGCAGCGTTTCTGCCCCAAGAAATGAGCGTCCAAAAGAGAACGGTTCGGTGTCTGCGTAATTAATCACCCCGAGGTGTGAGAACGACGTGGGAGTTCACAGCAGCTTCTGCCGACAAAGCTGCCGCCGTTCCCCCTTCCCTGGGGGTGCCTGGGCCGCCGGCCCGAGCCCAGCCGGGAGGAACTGAAATCCTGCGGGACGCCGGGAATGGGGGGCGGGAGCGTGGGGAAAAACATACAAAAAAGGGAAAAAGAAGAGGCAGAAAGGGATAAAGCGCTGGAGGATGCGCTCAGTAGGAACATCACTACCCGAAAAACCAGTCCGTGAAGGCTTTGATTTTCCCGTTCCCGCCACGTTCTCCAGCTGCCCAGGTTTCCTCCTGCTCCACCCGCGCATCCTTGAGCACCTGCGGCCCGAGCCCGCACGGCTCCTCCTCGCTCGGTTCCTCAGCATCATCCCCGCCGGGAAACAAGGGAAATCCCAGGATATCCTTCCCCTGCAACCTGTCCCGAGCAGCCCGTGCTCCTGTTCAGCGGGAGGGAGGACGTGTCCGTGCCGGGCTTTGGCAGTGCCCTGCGCGTCGCCCGCTCCAAAGAAAACCTCCCTGTTTTGTCCTTAAAAAGAATTAACCCCCCTCTCTCTTTCGGGCTTCTGTAAACTTTCCAGGCCGAGTGAGAGCAAGAACAAACCCAATATTGTTTCCAGCCACGCAGCCCATTTTGCCTCCATGAATATGCTTCTTTGTACGGCCCCACAAACGTTATGGTTGCATTAAACCCATTTTTAGAGCGAGAACCCCGCGCTTGCACAGAGGTGAAAAATCCATCCTCGTACCCCTTTCCAAGGGCTGGGCTGGAGACCACTTCCCTCAGAAGCTTTGGAATATCATCTCCAGGCGCGGCAGAGGAAAGGAGGGGGAGAGCAGGGGTGATGCCGGGACACCGGGAACATCATCGCCCTCCCCTTTGCCTTCTGCTGAGGCCAAGGGGCTTCACCTGGCCAGTCCTGCCTCCAACCGGCACGGCTGCCTGGGCAGGGGGCTCCAGGGCAAGGAAAAGGATTCCAGGAGAAAGGAAGGGATTCCAGGAGAAGGAAAGAGACTCCACGAGAAGGAAAAGGGCTCAAGGGGAAGGAAAGGGATTCTAGGAGAAGGAAAAGAGCTCTGAGGGAAGGAAAGGGACTTCAGGGGAAGGAAAAGGGCTCAAGGGGATGGAGAGGGGCTGTAGGAGAAGGAAAGGGGCTCTAGGGGAAGGAAAGCGGTTCCAGGGGAAGGAAAGAGCTTCCAGGGGAAGGAAA
>NW_020884916.1:6111983-6141346 GCF_003945725.1 Corapipo altera | reverse complement strand
AAGGAAAGCGGTTCCAGGGGAAGGAAAGAGCTTCCAGGGGAAGGAAAAGGGCTCCAGGGGAAGAAAAGGGACTCCAGGAGCGGGAAGGGAGGTTCCCCCCGGGCCCGGGAGGTGCACCCCGGGATGCCTCGGGGAGGGCAGGGCAGGGCAGTGGCTGCGTTTCCAAGCAGGGGAAGCGAAAGCAGAAGCGCTGAGTGTGCGAGGAGGGGGTTGGGGATAAAAGGGGAGATCGGCGCTGGGACGTTGCCGAAGGGCAGAAGAAAAGCGCGAGTGAATTATGCACCCCCCAAAACTATTCCTGTGCCACCTTTCCACACATGTCAAAGCACAGACTGGCGGTGCAGGGGGGGAGCAGGGGCTGCTGTGGCCCAGAGTAGCTTGTGGCAATGGTAATAATTAAAAAATCAGTATTCAGAGGTCATGTTGCTTTGCTTATAGCCCTAATTCTTTCCATATCCCTACAGTCAGGATTCCAGTGCTGTCTTCTTTTAAAATTTAATTTCCCAATTATATTACATGTTCCATTCTCTAAAGTCAAATGCTCATGTTTAAATGAGATTAGCACCCTCTGATATACTGTAAATTATTAAGTACTTGCAGATCAGTAAGTCCCTAATGGTATGAGGGATATAAATACTTGAACAGTTGTGTAGAAGAAGCCAGTAAGGATCAAAATTAGCTTTCATTTTTATGAATTCCCACCCCTCCATTGCATCGAGGCACATACAAGGAGTGTGAGAGAGAAGGTTGGGCAGGAGGTTGTGTAGGGTCTGTTATCAGGGCTTTAGGTACATCCTACATGGTTGGGATGTAAACCAAGGTTACAACACTGAGAGGCTGAACTTCAACCAGTGTGACTCCACTTGTTAAAACACCCTCCTTAAAATAAACCATTCAAATATGAAATCCTCCTCTTCCCTCTCCAGCTTCCTCACCTCACCCCTCCAAGCTCCAACAAGAACAGTGTGACCTGAAGGTCTTCAGAAGGTTCTCAGAGGCTGTTTGGTCCCCCAGGGGTGTGACAGGGAGTTTGTTCCTCCTGGGAGCTCCTGTGGAACACCCTGTACAAGCCCCCTCCGGGGTACAACACACAGAGACAAAGCATTTTTCTGTACAAGGCACAGAATAAACCTAAAGTTGATATACATTGTGCGTCTGTCAAAGAGGATTTGTAGAAGACATCAATCCAAGTGCTGTTTTTCCTGATGGGGGTAGCATTTACACCCCACAAAAGTAATAAGTAAAATACTTCTCTCTCCCATAGGATGAAGAAGTAAGTTTTTCTGGGGAAGGAATGACATGAAAGAAAATAACAACATTAATAAGAATCATCATCTTCATCATCTGGGAAGAGGGAGGAGTTGGGATTCAACCTTCTGCTTTTCAAACTTCCTGCTCACCACAGCTTGGGAAGTCCTGAAAGATCAGTGTGGGGAAACAGGAGAGACAAGTCTGAGCAGCTCCTTGTTCTTACACAGCAGCTGCATCTACATTTGAAAGCTGGAGAAGTGGAGGAATGGAGAGTTGAATTGTCTTCCTTAGGAACACCAAGCTCACTCCACCAGGGTTTGGATGCACAGCCGTGTTTCCCAACTATCTGCCTGGAACCTCAGTCAATCCCAACTCTTGTACAACCAACCAGGCACTGTCAGAACCTCTCTGCTGGCTCTGGGTGTGTCTGAGTCAGCGGAAAGTGCCACCAAGCTCAGAGGGGCCAGAAATTAACCCAACCCACATGTTTCAGGTTCTAACTTCCCTGAATTTAATCCCACTCCCACTTTTATGAACAGCCTCACTGCTCTGAGTGAGCTTCCCAGGTACCACCTTATCTCACTGGTACTGAGCTACCCAACCAGACTTTGAAGAGTCAATGGGAGACATTTCCCTTGTGTTCAGAAGATTTTGGATCAGACTCCTGTGAAAATCCTGTTGATTTTTTTTTTTAGGCATGGGAACAAATCATTTCCCCAATGACACTGGTGTGAAAGAAGCTTTAGAGACAAAACACCAGAGACAAAATCCTTGCTCAAAATAACAGCAGTGAAGATGAAGGGCTGGAATAAAAGGCTCACACAGCTCCCTCATCCCTCCAACTGGCACACTGGATAAATCCTGCCCTGCCTGAGGAGCTATTCCTGCTGGATCAAGCACATACTCATTCCAAGAGGACTTTGTCCAAGCCCTCTACCTGCAGGATTGTTCTTAAAGACAAGGTTATCCCGACCCAGTTAGGGACAGGCTCACTCAGTCCCGCTGGAATGTTGAATTATTTAGGCCTGGATCTCGGTTCCACTTAATTCAAAAGGAATTGTGCTACTAACTGGAGCAGCGGCTGGATCTGCCTCCCAACAAAAGGCAGTGATGCCAGACTAGAGTGTGTCACAGGGCCTTCATCTCTTCATTGGGAACAGAACAGCTCAATCACTGCCCACAGACAGCAGCTCCAAAGGGAATTCCTGCTAAAGCCAGGCCCAGGCTGGGCACCAGCTTGCTCTGCTTGAGCTGGGAGGGACGTTCACTTCCCAAGACCTGAATTTCCTTTGTTTTCCACAGAGTTTCTGTTGTTGCAGAATCTGGTCTAACATAAAATCGAGTCACCAACATTCCCTTCAACACTGAGCTGGGAATGGGATTTGGGGGGATCTCAACCAAATGGGGAATCTTGACCATTCCTGGTTGGATTTGCTCTGGAAACCTGGTCCATTGAGCTGCACAATCCAATCCAATCAGGGGATACAAGCAGTGCCACATGACCTGGGAGTCATCCCACCAAACTTGATTGCAGCTAATACTCCTAACGAGCTGCCCAAAATGAGCCATAACCCAGGGATTATACACAGAAATCATGCAGTGGATCATTCCCAATAATATGTATGTACAGGAAAATCCCACTTGAGGCCTGGATCCTTGACTAAGGGAAAGCAAAAAAAAAAAGAGAGACCAAATTCCTGTAATAAATTATTCATTACAAATTATCCACCCAGCTCTAGTTAACACCCTTCTGTGTTTCTTCAGGGAGAGAAGAGCTTGTGTTTTAGATTTTCCCTAAGTGCTCTTGCATGCAGGGTTTGCCTTAAACGTGTAACCCAGATGTCCCAGACTTGGTTTATTTACATTCTTGGGAACTGTTGTGAAAAAAAACCTATATGATGTCAAATATAATATAGTGCTCAACTGAGTTATAAAGGGACGAGGCTGTGCCAACCCTTCTTTGGTATTTGTTTTAATTTTAAGGAAAAGAGAGAGGCAGAAGTGGCAAATCAAAATACATTCTAAGATCCACTTTTTAAATTATAAATATATATATGTGTACAAACAACTATTTAGAGTGCAAGATTTAGAATTATCAGATTAAAAAAAAACCCAAAACCAACTGAAGTTAATTTACCTTCTAAATTGTATGGAAGGACTAAGGGAAAACCACCAGGAACATTGTGAAAGACATCCCAGTAGCACCTAGTGCCTGGTGTGACGATCCATTTCTTAATAACTCAAAGAGATGTTTTGGTTTAACTCATTAAATATTTTCCCCCTTTAAATCCATTTTGAAATGTACCTTTCACAAAACACAAACCCTCCCGGATCATCTTGCGTTTTGGACTGAGGAGCTGGCAGGGAGGAGGAGCGGAGGGCAGTGCAATGGAATTCACTCCGGGGCAGCCCCGAAGGGTGTCCGGGAAGGCAGAACTTTGGGAGGCAGTTCAGGGATGCAGCGCTGGGAGCACCGCGGTCGCCTTGGGCTGAGGGCGACAAACCCCGGCTGTGATGGAGCTCAGGGCACCCTCCTGTGACACTGGGATGGCACAACCCCCCAAACGAGCACCAGTGCAGGGCAATAAAGACAAGACCACTTTTACATCTTGCTGGTCTCCCAACTTTTGACTCAATCCTGCCCATTTCCAGAAGGATAACTGTGATATTTGAGTCTCTACCCCCTCTCCCACTGAAGGCAGAGGGATTATTTTCTTTTTTCTGCTAAATTCAGTAAGAAAGAGCAAGGTTTTCAACTTCAATATTCATTTCAACCAATATTCATTGTGAATTTTGGAGGATTGTAATTTTTGACATTACCTGTTTAAAGATGCTGTCATGTCTTACCTTGACGTAAGACGAGGTGTCTGGTACAGTCTGAAACATCCTTACTTGTTTTTTAGATATATTTAAAGGTCCTTAACTTGACCTGAAATAAATTAAAAAAAAAAATCAAATCATATACTTGTATGGAGACAAGCAGAGAAATAAAACATGGTTTGAATAATAAAATTAGTAATAAAATTTAAAGAGGAGTGATCAAGCATTTAAGTGTAACTTTTAAAGGACACAGAAACACATCCAGAACAGTAACTAAAACTCAACTAATATCAGGACTTCACAAAGCAGGGGTTTATTTCTGGTTTTTAGTAAGAGTTTGGTTGGATTCCCCCTTCTCAGGCAAAGAGCCTTCTCCACTTTTGCCCAGAGCAGAGGGAAATGTTTGACATTTGATTAACTGAATTTCTTAGCCAACAATTAAAAGCCAGCTGAAATACTCATGTTTTCATGTCGAGACTAGTTAACCCTATTGACTTGTATCCAAGGGTTTCACTTGGCTAAGTGAAGGGCAGTTGCCTTTCCTGCCTCATTGAAACCATCCCGAGCCATTAAACCTGCCGGCCAAGATTGATTTAAAGAACCTTTCTCACCAACAATAATTAAACGATAAATTAAAAATAATACCGAATGGAAGTATCGTTCAAAATATTTAAAAAACCCCAACCCTCAGAGTTGTCACTCTCAGCCCTTCTAGCTCGGATCCTGCCCAAACTTTCTGTCACACTTGCATCAACTACATCTGGTTTTCTGTACTTCTAAGACTTGATGATCTCCCGATGAACGGGGGTTTTTTTCTGCCTCTCCCCCCCGAGTCATCACTGCAGAGATTAACAACGGTCGTGAAAAATGTGACGGTGTGTGGGAAAACAGGCACGAAAATATCCAAAAACGGATTTTTTTTTCCCTACTCGCTCCTCTCAGGGTCTTTATTCCTTTTGGGAAGCGCCAGAAAGCGATTAGCCGAGTGTAATTAGGGCATCATCAAGAAGCACAAGCACATTCACACACATCCACACCCCCACCCTCAGCACGCGGCTCCCAAGCGCTGCTGCTCCGTCCCGTTTTCCCGGGATGGGGAGGGAAAAGTCAGAATTTACTACAGAGAAATGATACGACGGGATTAGGAGGATGCAGAAGGAGTCGCGCACGACACTCGTGGGTTGTTGGGTGGTTTTTGGGAGCTCTACAGGAAAGGCTGTGGGGTCCTGAGGGCGCAGTTAGTCCAGTTTGTCCCGGTCTAATCCGAGCCCGACCGTTAATCACGGCCCTGGTTAATGAAGCAGCCCGGCCGCTGGAGCTGGGAGAGCCCCGGTCCGGAGCTGTGTCCCCCCGCAAAGCCCGGGGACACCCCCGCGGCCCCGCAACATCTGCTGACTTAACGGGGGAAAAAAGAGAGAAAGCAAGAAAAAAACCCCCACAGCCCAACAACTGGAAAATAAAAGTTCGCTATCTGCACGTAACCCCCCTTTTATTGATTTTTCCAGCATTTATTAGGCGGCCAGCTGGCACAGGAGGGCAGCCGGCTCCGAACTGGACAATGTGTTTCTGATAAGTACAATTCTTTTTTTCCTGTCGTCCTCCCTCCTAACACATTCCAGTTTCTTTTGCTTCTGAACTTGCACCGGGGGGTGGGGGTAGGCAGAGTGGACGGACGAGGTAATTTTGCTTCGCCAGTAAATTTTCTGGGGTCAAGGATTCCCGTATTGGTTTCCCCCGCTCCCCTCTTTACCCCTAATAAGCGCTCTCCCCCTTTTTTCCCCCCATCACTTCCCTCTTCTAATTACGCCAGTGCAATAAAATAAATACATCTGCATATTTTGGAGCCCGTTTTCAGAAGTCTACAGTGGATTATTTATCAATCGTCTCGCCCTGCCAGCGTCAGTCGCAATATAAAAGGGCCTCTTAAACCACTTTTAGAATCGCCTCTTGCTTATTCTTATTACCGGGATTTAAATGACTCACCTTTTATACCCTTTCCCCTCAACCAGTGGCAGAGCAGTTTGTAAAGATCCAGGTTGAGACCAAAACCAGAACTCCCCCAGCTGTGGATTACTACCCTTGCCGCTGCAGTTTTGCGAGGAGAGGAGAGATTTAAACTTGTTGGATCCAGAGCAGCGCTGAAGTTAAAATTCCCAGCCCATCCAGACAGGCTGCATCAACCAGGCATTTCCTCAGGGGGCTTCTGTGCTGCTCGCAGCTCCAGGACGTGCTTTCCTTTCCCTCGCTTCTGTGCCCTCCACTTTTCATTTGATTTCCGTTTTCCGCCCTTATCAATATTCCAGCTGTTCCCTCCGATTAATCGCGGCTCTGGGACATCTTCGCCCAATGAGCCCTCCTGGAGCTGCGAGAGACTTTAAAGAACACAGCAAAGGAAAAAAAAAAAACATAGGAGGGGGAAAAATTCACAACTTTCTTAAAAAAAATATTGCTGAGGAGTCAGGCCGAAAAGAGACGCTGAGTGGAGCTCAAGTGCTACTTTAAATCCCCCTTTTTAAACAAGGAAGTTTCAAATATCCGTTTTTAAATCATCGTTCCTTACTTTGAGCTTTTTCCCCCGACTCTTACCTTGGAAATAGTTAACCCGTTTCCCCCTGAAGCAGGACTGAAACCATGACAGAGCACAAGGCTGGGAAAGCCAGCTGGAATCAGCTCCAAAATATTCTTTTGGACCAAGAACCCAGCATTCCTCCCCGCGAGTCGAAACCTCCAGATCTTTTGAGCTATTTAATAAGAACCGATCAAATAGTAACGCGTTCAGGGAGGGAAAGCAAACACATCTTCAATTTGGGGATATATTTTTTCCTCACGTTTCTGGTGCATTTTGTCATCTCTGAAGGGATAGCAGATAATATTTTGCACTAACCTGGGCAAGAAACTTCCAGGGATTTTAGTACAACATCAATTTTAAACGTAACCCCCAGAAGGGTTACCAAAACTATTTGGAAAATGTCCTTCCATTCTCTATTCTCTTTCTCTCCTTGCCTGCTTTGCCCCAAATTCCAACATATTGAAACATTTTTCTCCTTAATAAGAGGAACATATAAAGTGAAGGGGTGAAAGGGCAACTTGGGAGCCGTGCCTAGAGCTGCGCACACAATTTACTCTCTGGTAGACGAGGCGTTTAGCATTCCTCCCAATTTCCAAGGAAAACAGACTCAGACCTGGACCCAGTGACCAGGGACCTCGCCAGAGCCGCTTTTTAATATAGAAATTCTTCGCATTCTTTGTTATTATTATAATTGTTGTTGTTTGTGGCAAGAGGAACTGTTTCCTAAGCAAGGTAAAGCGACAGGGATTTTAGGGAGACGCTAAGGAAGGAAAAAGCAAAGCGACAGGAGGGACTCGTGACGTGCGGAGAGAGGGGGAATCACGGGAACCCCAAACCAAAAGCAGCGTTGTCATTTTTAAATGGCTTTAAAAACATCGCGTGCGCGGAGTTAAAAATGCTCTTTCCAAGCCTTAATCTCATTATTCTGCGGGGATGGGAACAACTCCTTCTGCGCCCTCACAACCGAGCCGGCTTGTGAGCGGACCGGCTCACGTTTCAAAGTCATCGTTCATTCTTTTCTCACGTTTCCACGTGTGAATTACACAAAACACGGCACTGAAGAGGATCCCCGAGGGCTTTACTATTGTGTTAACAGACGCCTCCTCCCCTCCTTTTCGTTGCGGGGCAGGTAACAGGCGCTTGCATCGCTCCCCCGCGCGTTTTTCCTGTTATTTTTCCTTTATTTTTTAACAAACCTCTGACAGGGAGCCGTGTGCAGCCTCCCAGCCTGCAATGAAATAAACTTTAAAGGCTGGCGTTAACAAAAAGTCGGGATGTAAAGCACTCCCAAGTTCAGGGGAGATGAGTGCCCTGAATCCTGAGCTGGCTTTGCTGCCCCTTGTAACCAAACCCCACAGCCGAGCGGAGAGACCCATGTGGCCAGTTGCAGTCATCTTGGGAGCTTTACTAGCCCAAAAGAAAATTGCTGGCAAATTGGAAACAGCTGGAGCATCGCAGACCAAGGAGGAAAAAACCCCCCACCCTCCCCAATCCCCCCCCCTCCAGCCTCCTGAGCAGGGAAAGTTGCGGGAGTTTTGTTTATCCAAATATCTCGGCGGCAGACACGACATCTCCAGTTTTCCTCACCAAACCGTAGGTGACTTGTACATAAGCAACATTTCAACATCCATCACCGGCGGTGATTTCTTCAAGATGCCTCTGAAATCCCTGCGGGCTCTCCCGGGGCAGCTGCTCCCGCCCGTGCCCGTGTCCCCTTTAACGGGGTGCGAGCAACACAAACAGGGACTTAAAACCCACAAAGGGTTTTAGCCGAGGGTGCGGGGGGGAACCCGACAAGTGCTCCGTTCCCATGAGCCTGTCAGACAATTGCTGCAACAAATAAAACGGTGGAAAAGCTCCGAGTCCTGCGAAATGTGCTCTTTTCATGTTTTCTATTTATTAGATACGTTAAGAGAAAACAGACTCGTGTGAGTCCCAAATGTAGGCAGAGTATTAAAAGAGGCATGTGAATGCTCCAGCAATTACAGCTGAATTTGATTAAAAACGTCATGAGGGCTGCAAAAGCAGGAGTTACCTGATACACTAACCCTGAGGTTGCTTTAGGATGAATTATAACACAATTCATTTTATTTTAATAGGTCACCATAAGATTAACTGTTTAAG
This sequence comes from Corapipo altera, assembly GCF_003945725.1. Taxonomy (NCBI): domain Eukaryota; kingdom Metazoa; phylum Chordata; class Aves; order Passeriformes; family Pipridae; genus Corapipo; species Corapipo altera. Next base: position 6,132,582 of record NW_020884916.1, on the reverse strand, counting down.
GATGGAGCTGTGCTATAAATGTTTACATCAAACCAGAAAGAAGCAAACTTTACTTTCTGGTTGTTTAGAAATAATGTTTATTACATTTTAAAATTCTTCAACACGTTAATTAGAAATAAGGGGAAAGTATGTGAAGTCAAAAGGAGCTCCAGCGCTTGACATGGAACCACACACACACTTCTGGGCTTGTTTTCCTTTCCTGGGAGGAAAATGTGGGGATTTTTAAGTGACCATCCCCATTTCCTTGTGCTATGGGAAAATAATGGCAACAACTCATTTTCCCTCTGCTCCTCTCATGGTTTGGTCCAAAATTTGGAGGCACTTTGGAGTCTGGGCCTGTGGTCAAGGACAGCCACCAAAAGCTGAGGTGGTGGCTCTGCCTCAGTGAAATCAGCCACCACAACACCCAAATCTGGGGGTTTAGGAGGGAGGAAACTTGAACATCCATCAGTGGCCGAGGTGCAAAAGCTCATGGGATGAAGGACTTCAACACACCCTGCCAGGTCCTGCTCCCACCGCAGGGACTGAGGCTTTGGATGTGCTTCGGGTGTTACAAAGAGATCTCACAGAGAGGTCCAAGAGGTAGAATGAAAACAGGCTCCTAAATTCCCTCTCAAGAAAGAAATGGTGAAACACAACTGCCGCAGAGAGATGTCCATCTGATTTTTCATCTACTGTGCTGCTGAGGAGCTTTTGGATGAGGCAGTGGCGGCAAATTCTGATTTTTCCTTGTGCTATCTTTAAGCAACATTTAATAAAAAAGGCACTTGGCTGGAACTCTAAGAAGTAGTTAATTATCATTAGCCATATACCTGAAATTAAAATATAATAATAGTTTTATAGGAAAATTCTCCTTGTTAAAATTTATTTTTATTTTCAATTCATAAAAAGGACAAATTTAGAATTTCATGAAAAACAATTTCTGTAATAAAATACCATCACAAAAAAGTTTCATTCAGATCTCAGAAAGACCCTTTTCAATGAAGATCTACTGTTTCATTTCCACTAATCAATCTAAGTAAAAGCACTTTGATAAATTCCACTTAAAATCAGCAAAAGCACTATAAATATTTTTAGGAAAGACATTTCAGCTTTGCTAAATTACTCTCTACCATGAAAAACACCTTTGAAATAGAATATGTTTCACCCTGGTCTTATATTAGTGATGAATGGGATTAGTGTATTCAAATAAATAATCATAAATTATTGATAAAATCATTATCACAACGAAAGGGAAACTTCAGTTACAGAGATAAAACGAGGGGACAGGAAAAAAAGAATTGCTGTAATTGTTACATTCTATTTTATTCTTGAAAAAGGAATGGTAGGTGAAGGTTCATGTGTGTCCCAGGAATTTTAATTCCCTTGTTCCCATTCTGCTAAATGGGAATGAGAACCTTTCACTTTTGCTGGGCTGCCCGGGGTTTGAGGACGTTTGGATATTTATTTTGACAGTGTTTATTGTGAAGTTGGAAAACGTGGGGGTTTGGTGGTGTTGTTAAAGACCTGATCCACAAAACAGTGGAGTTTCCACTCCCATTGTTTATAAACATGGGAGGAAATGATTTACTGTCTGTGGGATGTCATGGAACCCATGTTAAACCAGCCTGGGTTGGTGACTGGTTTGATCCTCAATCCAGGTGGGTTGTTTTCCTCTGGATTTTAACCAGTCTTCAGCAACATCCTCCTGCAGGTTATATTGGGCAGAATATAAGTGTTACAATGGCATTTGCTGGCCCAAATAAATTCACAGACAAGAGGGTGGGAAGGAAAGTTTAAGGATGGGGTGATAAGACCTTAGATCCCATGACAAGTTGGTGGGCAGAGTGGGACAGGAATCCCTGTGACAGAGGACCATGGCCACCATGGACCTTGTTTTAAGAGGCTTACCAGAGTGTTGAGGTACCCAGAACCACACTCTCCACCTGCCTTGCACCAGCCTCCTGTGGGTCCAGCCATGCCCAGGAGAGACAGGGAATATCAAGCTCATCCCATGAGGTCTTGGGCAATATCCAGAGAATTCTGCCTTTAGCAGAGGTCACAGAAATATATGACAACTATTTATTTCACAGTGGTCTAAATCAGGCTTACACATTCCCAGAGCTACTCAGACATCGTATGGAAACTGCTACAGAGCAATCAAAATCTTTGTTCCAGCCGCAGTGGCAAAGTGGGACAGGAATCCCTGTGGCAGAGGGATCTAATCCCTCAGTGGCAGAGGCAGGACAGGGACCATCTGAAACCCTTCACTCCACACAAGTTCTGCTCCCCAGCATGGAGCCTCTGCTCTCCTGGGGCCTCAATGCTGGACATGTGGCCCTGGTGACACCTTTTTTCCCCAGGATTTTTGTGTTCAACCCCTTCACTGTTCGCTCGGTGACACGACTGTGACACACCCTGCAGTGGCACCCGCAGAGGTTTGTCTGGGTGGCCACAGCCCCTGGTGACAGCACTGCCACCCCTGCCAGGTCCTCGAATGCAAACGGGTCATGCTGAGGTCCCCAGAGGAGGATGGGTCACGTTGAGGTCTCTGAGGGAGCTGGGCCATGCCAAGGGGCCCTTCCCAGCAGAGATGCCAGAGGTGAACGTCTCATCCTTGGCAGAGTCTGGGCTCTCCTCTCCTTCATGCCCCAGGGGTCGTCAAGATTCAGAGGGGTGAGGGAACCCACTGGGTGGGGCACAGCCCCTGAGGGGACCTCGTCGCCCCTGAGGGGAGATGGGTCTGTGCTGAGGGTACCATGCTGCTCCTGAGGGGAGAAAGGTCTGTGCTAAGGGGACCTGTCTGCCCCTGAGGGCACAAGGGTCTGTACTGAGGGACCCTACTGACCCTGAGAGGACAGGGGTCTGTGCTTTGAGGGACTCATCTGTCCCTGAGGTGACAGGGTTCTGCACTGAGGGGGACCTGCTGCCCCTGAGAGGACAGGGGTCTGTGCTCAGGGGGCTCTTCACCCACTGAGGGGACCCTGCTGCCCTTGGTGGGGTGAGGGGACATGGAATGGAGCCCTGAGGGGGGTCCTGCAGCCCTGTCCTCGACAGACAAAATGGGGGCGTGTGCTGAGGGGAGAACCCACTCTGTCAGTCACAGCCTGTCCCATCACAGCCTGTCCTGTCACACCCTGTCCTGTCAGTCACAACCCGACCTGTCAGTCACTGCCTGTCCTGTCACTCACAGCCTTCCCATCAGTCACAGCAGTCACAGCCTTCCTGTCAGTCACAGAAGTCACAGCTTGACCTGTCACACCCTGTCCCGTCAGCCACAGCCTGTCCTGGTCCTGTCAGTCACAGCCCATCCTGTCAGTCATAACAGTCACAGCCTGACCTGTCACACCCTATCCTCTCAGTCACAGCCTGTCCTGTCACTCACAGCCTGACCTGTCAGTCACAGCCTGACCTGTCAGTCAGAGCCCATCCTGTCAGTCACAGCCCATCCTGTCAGTCAGAGCCCATCCTCTCAGTCACAGCCCATCCTGTCAGTCAGAGCCCATCCTGTCAGTCAGAGCCCAATCTGTCAGGGCTCCCACATCTTCCAGCTCTGCTACACCTTTCCCCCCTAAATGTCTACTGTGCCCCTTTGACTGAACAAACCCAACATTTACCATCCCAAAGGAGCCCCCACCACTCCCTTTCTCTTCCACACGCCTGCCCAGACGATGATGACTAGAAAAATAGAAGAAAATAAGTAAAAGAAATTAAAAACTCTTTTCTCTCTCTGGCAGAGTTTTGCCTCTTAAGAAATGAGAAGTAGCTGTGACCCCAAATTCACTGCAAGGTTCAGCGTTGCTTTGCTTTTTGGTTAATTTTGCATGAAGCACCTCTTCCAGAAGACATAACAATATTTATTCTTTCTACATAAAACACAAGGATGCCCTTGTTTCCAGCACAGCTCCCACTCCTTGTATAGCCCAGCTCCACAGCCTGTTCCTTTTGCATCTGCTTGCTCTGGGATTGCTTATTTCCTTTTTTTTTTTTTTTAATAAGCAAAACCCTAAAGTCTTCTCCTGGTGCTCCCTTAGAGCATCCCTGGCCACCCTGAACTGGAGCTCCTGGAGGAGCTGCTGCTCAGGAGAGACCAGGCAGCCCCTGAGGACGCTTCTGGAGCTCTACCTGCTCTGGTCTCCACAGAAAACCAACCATCCAAGCAAACACATCCATTATTTCTTTCCAGAGGTTAATTTCTTGGAAACATCTCACCTTGTTTTTGATCCACTGTGAATGGTATAGGAGCTGAGCAGGAGGGAAGAGAGAGAGAAGAAAGGCAGCTCCACCAAAAGCCACATAAACAGCTGAATGAATGAAAAGGATTAAAAATAACACCCAACCCCGAGGTGAAATTAGGAGAAATAAATGGCTAAAACAGGAGCTTGATGCTATTCCAAGTGTTTTGACACGGGAGCATGTTTCCCATTCCACCTCTCCGCTGAGAGGGTTTCTCTTCGCATTAGATGAACCATAAAATAGAGAGGAAATTTAGAACAACACAGTAAAATGGTGTTTTACAGCCCTTTCCACAGAAGGTTTTCCCTTGAAGAGCTCTTACACCCTGGGCCTTGTCTACGCACTGTCACCAGACAGCTCGGGCTGCACCAGTCACATTAAAGCGTTTCAGTGCCCGTCGGAGCAGCCTTTCCATGGAGAGGTGCTTTATAAGGGAGAGTAACTGTTCCCATATGGAAAGGAGCGATGATTTGGGAAGTCTCTCTGGTTAATATTATGAAGTGCTCGCTCTGAGCTTTTGCTGTATCGTGAAACGACTCAAGGTCAGGGCACAGCCCTGTTCTCCTGCAGGGCCTCCAGGACATCCCTAATGGAATAGAGACAACAGGGAGACTGAGTTCAGCTTTGATCAGGGGTTTATGGGCCAAAGAAATTGCCTGGGACAGGAAGAAATTGTTCCCCATGCAAGGAAAGGAGATGGGAGTAATGAAGGTTTTATAGAATCCAAGAGTTGTTTGGGTTGGAAGGGACCTTAAAGCTCATTCTGTTCCAACCCCTGCCATGGGTGGGGAACCTTCCACTACCCTCAGACAACACAAGTGTGGAGGGGATGAAACTGGGATTTGAAGTGGATTCACAGGGAAAGGTGTGTGGGTGAAAGAGGAATCTGTGTGAAGGAGGAGGGAAGGTTGGGTTCCCTTTTGTGTCAGTGATGGAAAGCAGTGGAGGAATATCCTGGCATATCCTGGCATCCCTGCCCATGGCAGGGGGTGGAATAAGATGATCTTCAAGGTCCCTCCAACCCAAAGCATTCCCTGATTCCATGAATACACTCAGAGGGGCTGGAGCAGGGGCACTGCTGGGGGCACTGGTTATCACCAGTGGCCTAAGCACACGGATCCTGGGATGGTGGAGCCCACAACTGAAGCTGGGTGTGTGTCAGGACAATTTTGGAGCCCACAACTGAAGCTGGGTGTGTGTCAGGACTGGGACAACAAGGGCAGGAAAACTGAAGATGCTGGAGCAAGTAAACTGCAGAATAGCTGAGCCCCAAGGAAAGGCTGGGCCAGAAAACCCCCCAGTCAACCAACCAAAGGAGAATGGTGTTGACTCAGGCAGTTAAATCAGTAAGATCAGCACTAAATCAGTGCACAATATGGGGTGGTCCAGGGTTCTGCAGCTGGTGGCTGTTGGAAATCAATGTCACTCTGGTCTCCATAAGGCTCTCTTTATACTCAGTAGCTAAGATATGAAAGGTATGTCATAAATTACAGATTTTAAGGTAAAACCAGACCATCTGCCTTAAAGAACACGGGTTTCAATTTTTTCCTGCTTAGAAACAACCATCAGAGCACGAAAACTTCATCCAGCTGGTCTTGCAGAGGAAGAGCATACACCCTCACCTTTTCATTGCACAGCCATGCTCAGAGACACATTTTGGGCTGCCTAGAACAAGGTGAATTACTGTTCTCGGACACAACCAGCCCAGATATTTTTGTTCTTAAAATCCGTTACAGATGAAGCCTACATGCTTTTCCAGTTACCATCAAAAACCTTGTGCACATGGGGATAAAAGGTGATTATAAAAATATCCCGGTGATTATAAAAATATCCCAGTGCCCATGTGAGCAGCTGCTACCTCGTCCTGTTGGTCCAAAGCCACGTTGCTCTGGGTGGCACATGAACAAAGACGAGATGATGCTCTGGGCCCCAGAGAGGGTCTAGATTTACACAGCACATCCCAAACCCCTCGGTGTGACCGAGGGACCTGCTGGAGCCAGCATGTGCTGCACAATCCTGGAAAACCAAGCAGTTTATTTTAGGAGCCTGCCTATGGATTGAGGAGCTTACATTTGGGCTCCTAACTGGAAAATATCCCAAGCCTATAAAGAGATCAAGATGTTTCCCTTTTCCATCACAATCACAACCCCCCTGGACCATTAGAGGTGAATCTCCTCTAAGAACTGGAGTCATGACACTGAGTCACATCCTTGGCTCTTTGGAGGTGTCCGGTTGCTCTCTCAGCTTGTTGATTCTGCTCCAGTCACTTGCCTTATTTCCTGGACTTATCTTCCCTACCAGATTTCCCCTCCTCTCTCTCCCTCCTGTGGCTCATAAACACTTGAAATCTCCTGTAAAGCCAATCTGGGCTCACAGCCTGTTGTGAGTACAAGCAGCAGCAGATAGGAGCAGATAAGGAGCCAGGCCACATTGTCTTTTTCCAGCCTGCAGCGAGAGTTCACTTTTAAATCTGAAAATTGTTTGCTTAAGGAAAAGGAAATGTGCACGTATGTGCTGGGGGACAGTGAGAGAGGGGAGGAAAAAGAGGAAGGGAGCTGTTTAAGAGCCCAGATTGGGGCGTAGGAAAGGGAGGATTGATGGAGATTGATGAAGGAAGTTCAGCGAAGGTCCTGCTGCAACAGGCACTTGTAAACCCTGTGCTCCTGTTATCCTGCCCTGTTCCTAAACATCAGACCATTCCCAAAGGGGAGGAGGTGTTTCCGCAGCAGAGCCCTTGGATGACCAACCATCTCCCTCCAGGCACTCCCAGGCCAAGCTTTGCTGCAGTTTTGCTGCAGTGACACCCAGTTGCTCCAACCATGGGGAAGGACTTCAGGCTGTGTCCACATGAGAGAAGTTCTGCTGAGCCACTGTGCTGATGGTGGGACTTAATCACTAAACTGGTCAAAAATCCCAGAGTGAACACACTTGTACCCAGTGCTCAAACTGGAATGGTAGGAAATCTCTATCCCTGCTATCTGTCATCCTTTGTGCATGAAAAGTGCTACATATTCCTGGTTACAGTGACCAACAAATGGGCTCCCCCAGGTGCAGCTGCCTTGGCTCCTATCTGTGCTGGGGGTGCTGTGGAGGGGTGGGAATGCTCCTGTGGTGGAGGAAAACTGTGGAGCTCTGTGGATATAAATGCTTTTCCATCCCTCCCTGTGTGAGGCAGGGATGGTCCCTTCAGCTGTGCCACTGCAAGGATGCAGCAGAGCTGCCAGGTTTGGGTCACAGTGGCAAAACATTCCTATGGGAAGAGAAATCTGCTCAGAGAAAGCACATCCAGCATCCTCAAAATGCTTCTCTCTGAACTGTGCAGGGTTTCCTTTTGATCTCTGAGGTGCTGAGATATTCCAGCTTCCATGGATCAGATAATGACCCAGGGCTCGAGGCAGCCCAGGTCTGAAGGAAATGATAAAGGCAGTTTGTGATCCCTGCATGGCAAGTGCTATGTAAATCTATGAACTGATCTCCTGATGGTGCTGCAGTCAATAAAACCCGCTGCTGTCTCTGCTGGGTACAAGATTCAGACCTTCTTCTGGGATAAATTTGGAGACATAGATGTGTATTCCTTGAGAAGCTGGGATACAGCAGGGATGCAACCAGCACAGGGAAATCTGAGAGGCTGATCCTCCTGTCTGAGCACACTTAGGATCCAGGCAGCTCTAAGGTGCATGTGCATGCACACACGTTTTTACACAGCTTTCAGAGCAGGTACCCTTAAAGAATAATCTTGGGGAACAAACATACTGGAAACAACCAGAAACAGGAGAAATTACCATTGAATTGTTTGGGTTGGAAGGAACCTTAAAGATCACCCATTCCAACCCCTGCCATGGGTGGGGACACCTTCCCCAGACCAGGCCGCTCCAATGCCTCATCCATTATAAGGATTGAGAGACTAGAGAAGAAATTGGACTGGCCATTGATGCCTTCTTTATCAGTGGCCCAGGCACGCCTCATTTGGAAAACTCATTTCCTGGGATCAGAGAGGCTCTGATGAAGCTCCAGGAGCTGAAAGAGGAATATGAGCTGCTAATAGAACTGGTGACCAAGTGGCAGCTCCTCGACCTGCAGCGAGTGGGCTGCAGAGCAAAGTCTGTACCTACAGAAGGAAACAGTTCCTGGTGGGACTGACAGGACTCCCTGGCCCCGAGAATGGCTGTGGGAGTCGAGGACTGCTGGCCTTTGTCACATGTAACTTGAAGAGTTTATTTCACAGGCCTGTCCTTCATTTTTTCTGTGTTTTGGTTCCCCATCTGCAAAGCAGAGATAATGGCAGGGCTGCATTACCCAAGTCCCTGTGAGATAAGTCTGCCCATGGCAACGAGGGCAGTGCAATGCTGCAGATAGCAGGGGGTGCTGAGGGCACAGAGCTGCCTTGTGTCAAGCCTGGCTTTGGCTGGGAAAGGATGGAGCAAACCAGGAGAGCCTCCCTTCAGCCATCCTTTCCCAGAGAAACTGGGTGCAGGTCTCACACATGAGGATTGGCTGAAGGACCAGATGAGTTAATTTTAGGTTGGAGGTGCAGCTCAATCCGTGTGGATTCTTTGCTCCATCACAACTTCTCACCTCCCTACCCCATCTCTGACCTCCCTCAGGACAATCCTCCATCTTGCTCATGTTTACACATCACCACTGAAGTAGAAGGGCAATGAAAACAGATGGCAGCTGCAAACTCCCAGCTCCTGTGGCTGAGCTGCCAAAAAAATGGCCTCAAAAAACACGGGGTGGAAATCTGAGGGACTGGAGGGCTGCTAAAATCCCAGCCCTGAGCCCCTAGTTGAAGGCAGGGAAGGTCTTTTTGGGCTTTCCCTGGCCTGGACCCTCTGTGGTAGGGTGGTTTGAGCTCCTGTTCTCCATCCTGGCCCATTTCCTGGCTCCCTGTGACACTTTGATTCATCGTGCCCATCCACCCAGAACCACCCAGGGAAATGGCAGCTGAGCCAGGCAGCCCCAGTCATTCATGTTCCCCTCAGGGGGAGGAAGAGAGGCTGAAGATAAGATCAATTCATTTGAGCCAGAGCCCATTTTTCACTGGCCAGTTCCAAGCATGATCCCTCCAGGAGCAGCAGGATGTGATCCCTTCAGGAGGAGCAGGCTGTGATCCCTCCGGGAGCAGGATGTGATCCCTCCAGGAGCAGCGGGTTGTGATCTCTCCAGGAGCAGGTTGTGATCTCTCCAGGAGCAGCAGGACATGATCCCTCCAGGAGCAGCAGGATGTGATCCCTCCAGGAGCAGCAGCACTGCCACTGTCCTCAGTAAAGTCAATTCCAAGTGACGTGCAAGAAGATTCTTTGCCCTCAGAGCTGCCTTTCCTTGGCTGGTTCCCCCTGCAGGATGCCAACACTTCCTGGGCACCAGGACATTTAGGTCTGCCCCAGACCCAAGGGCTGACCCTGTGCTTCAGTGTCCCCACTCCTGTTCACCCAGACTTTGGAGCCTCAAACCCAGGGGTGTTTGCAGCCCTGGTGAGAGCTCCTCGTGTGGAGAGCTCTGGTGATGGTTCCTCTTCAGCTTGGCACAAGACAGGCTCTCTCCCATTTCCCATCCTATTATCCTCTTCATAAAAACCAACTTTAACAGGTCTATTTTATAATGTTTGGGTTTTGTTTGCTACTGTAGTTGTCAGCCAGCAGGCAGAGATGGCAAGGCAGCACAGGCCAGTGTTCCAAGGAGTTTTCCAAGTTCCTGGTCGAGACAATGACACAGTTGAGAACAAATAAACAGAAACAGGAGCAGAACATCAGCGAGTGCAGAGCACCAGGACACGGGAGCAGGAGACCAGCCCTGGACTGAGGATCAAAGAGGTGCCTCAACCACAGGAGGAGTCCAGCTCGTGGCTGCAGCCTTGCCCTGGTCCTCTCTGCTGCAGCACCCAGTGGAGGATGCTTCAGGAGAGGGTACAAGGAGTGTCCTGAAGAAGGATGTAACAGCACTGCATGACAATTGCTGTTTTTTAATTCTTTCTTTGTTGCAAGATGTTCTGCAAATGCGTAAATTCTGTTTTCCTGTGTCCTCGTGTTCCTTGTGCCCCAACTCACCCCATTCTTCCCTCTGTGTCCTCAGCTGCTGACTTTTGCAAAATCTGTACAAATTTAATATGACTGGGACAGCCAGCCTTTAGAGATTGTTTGGTTGGAATCAGCCAAGGAGGTGGAGAGGAGAGGGGAGTTAGAGCAGAGGGATGAGTGGGGACATGGCTCAAGCTTCCTGTCAGGAGCCCAGCTCCCCCTCCTGCAACCCCCAAATGCTCACCAATGTCTCTTGAATTCAGACTTTTTCCCAAATGTTTTCAAATTTGGTTAGGTAGTTGTCAAATGCTTATATTTTTGTTTCCATCCTAAGGACCATTTGGTTAGAAATGTTTGATTCTATTTCAAACAGAACAAAAGCTCAGTATTTAGGTGTTTCAATTCTTTCAAAAATAAATATTCCTATTTTCATGACTCCTACTCCCCTTTCTCTTTTTTTAGCTGGAATAGTCAAAGCTTCAAAACCACTGATGAATGAGAAAGTGCATTTTTTGCCCTGGCTGATGGAGTTGAGTTTAATGGGGCCATGATACAACCAGCTGTTGGGAAACTCTGTTTTTAGGTCTGAAAGCTAAAAGGTGATTACACTGCTGCCATAAATACAATGATTTGCCAGTTGTAGTTTGTTCCTGATGCATCTGCATTATCAGAGGCTTGGCAAGGGTTGGGCTGAAGGATGAGGGATGAGGGCAAAGCAGAGTGTATGGACACCCTGCCCAGGGTCTGTCTGCCTGGGAATTCCAGAGACAGCCCTGGTGTCACCCAGGGGGGAGATTCACATTCCCCAGCATGAATTTTCTCCTGGGCAGCCTGTACAGCCCCGTGGGGATTGTCCCTCTCCATCCCCTGTGCAGATCAGTGGGTCTGGGAAGGAAACCATCCCCTCCTGCCTCCCACCTCTTTCCATCCCTCTCCAAAGCAATGCCCCAGATATTTTGCCCTGGAATAAAATCAAATCCTCTGAAATTTACTGCAGTGTTTATGAAAATTTCCAGCTCTTTTGTCTCCTGAGGAAGGAGCCTTACCCTGGAAAACTCAACATTCCAAACACCTCCTCCCCCAGCACAAGTGCTGGCTCTGGGTACACGGACACAGCACGAGAGGAGTCGCTGCAGGAGGGTGAATTATTCTTTTGAAGTGGCTTCTGACACTAAAAAGTCCCTTGTGCTGGGTGTTGTGATTGCTGGCCAATTCAGAAAGGGATATTTTTGGAGTCTGGATGTCCTCACTCCCCATTTCCCTCAGGAAAATGGCTGTAGCTCCAGGTGAGCCAGCTCCAATGATTGCACCAGGTGAAACCACAATGCTTAGAGGAAAAGTGTCCCTCCTGCAAAACTGCAGCTTCAAAATCCCATATTTCCCAGTACACAAGTGTAATGGATCACAGGTCATTTCTCTCTATTTCCCCACCCCATGTGTGCACTTTTAACCTGTTAAATTCAGATCATCTGCCAAGGTGGTAACAATCATTCCAGCTTGAGAGAAATCCTGTCCCTACACAGGGGCACAACCAGTTCCTCTGGAATTACTCAGATTTTTCATGCTATTGAACAAAATACAGGGTCACCCAGAGAAAGATGCTGCTCTTGGTGGCATGCGGAAATACCAGCAAGTGTTTTCACCGAGGCCAAGACCTTGCTGTTCTCTGCTTCAGACTCCTCCTCTCACTCAGGGCAGCTTTACAAGGCACAGAAAGGTTTCCAGTTTTGAAGGCATGAGATTATTCACTGCCCTGACGAATCCCAAAATTGCCAAGGAAAGATGTACATCATGGTATTTTCCACTTGGCTGGGCAGCACTGGATGGACCCAGCTGGAGGTGAGCAGCCTTGGCAGACAAGGAGAAGGATGCTGGAGCTTCCCATGCTGGGCAGGGCAGAGCAGCACCACCCAGAGAAAGAGCTGCTCTCTGTGCAAAGAAGCCAGTTTCTGCTCCCTGAGCACTAAAACTCTGATTTTCCATGTTTATTTTACTTAACTCCTTGCTGCAGGGGAATTCAATGATGCAGAGGGTAGAGCTCAAACCTGGGTAGAGTGGCAAGTCAATCAGGTTTGCTGGGGTTGGGGAATCTCTCTGCAGTTCTGCCTGGGCCTTTTTAAATGACTGTGGAGGAACGAGCATGGGCAGCTCCAGAGAGGCTGGTTGGAAGGCACTGAGTGGAATATCTGTCTTTATTTAACTTGGAAGCAGCACTGCTCTTGCTTTTCTATTGCCCACTGAGGTCACCTCTGCAGCCTTTTGCTCTGGTTCCCTCCTGCTGGGACCCACCGGCCTCTCTGCCCATCAGAGGTGTTTTTCTTTGCTCTGCTAGTTCCAGGCTCTCTGGGAGAGCTGCTTGGAAGCCAGAGCCTGCCACCAAACCAGAGCTGCACCTCTGCCAAATGATTCATTTCTCCTGACTTCAGACTTTATATATATATAAGCATATATTTACATATGTAAAACCTACCACAGCAGTGGCTGGGAGGTGCCAGTGCCCTCCTGTGACATGTTGTCCCCTGGCTTTGCTCCAGAGATCCTTGTCCCCAGCCAGGAAGGGTGGGATGGGGGTCACTGTCTTGGGGGCAGCTGCTTTGAGCAGGGATTGGGTTCAACTCCCAGCTGTAGCAAAGCTCAGACTAAGCAAGACAAACCATCCCACTGTCTGTCTCCAGCATCATGGCACGGTGCTCTGAGAGCAGATCCCAACACTCAGCTGAGGTGTGAAGGACATGCAAAATGATCCAGACCTTCTAAAGAATTAGAGTCTTTTCTAACATTAATGATTCTAATGATTCTATGAACATTCCATGAGTCTGTGACTCCATGATTCCAGGATTCCATGATTCTATGACCGAGTCACAACCTGTCAGCTGTGGTTACTGGGCTTTCTTTAACCAACCACATGCTCTGGTACAAACTTGGAGGTAGATTCAGGCCCAAGGGGTGGCCACAGAGGCACATGGAGGCACGGCCCAGGCTGGGGTATAATTCCCTCAGACCTGGCACTAATTGCAAAGCCGGGCTGGGGAAAGGGTGGGTGTTTTCACACGGGTTTACACCTGGAGGGCTCAGGGTCTGAGCTGAAACCAAGGACTTTAAACAGTGCAGGAGGTGAGCTGGGGCTCTGGGGGAACCTGAGAACTGACCCCACTTTGGTAGAGCTGAGGTTCCCCTGGGCACAAAGCCAGGGCAGGACCTACCCAGGGGGGATTGCACCAGCCTTGAGGTGCTGCTGTAACCCAGGGAGCTTCCCTTTCTGTGGGGCCCAAAATGGGCACTGTCAGACCTGTCAGGGCACAGCATTCCCAGGACAGCCCATGGACTGACCAGTGCTCAGACCATCCCAGCAAGGACTCACTTCAGTCTGGGCTTGAGGCTCTTGGGTTTCCACTCCCAGGTGCTCTCCATGGGTGATCCAGGGCAGGGTGCTGTGCCAGGAGCCACCCACAGAATCACAGAACCACGGAATCAACCAGGTTGGAAAAGACCTCTGAGATCATTGAGTCCAACCTTTGACCCAACCCCACCTTGTCACCCAGACCATGGCACTGATGCCACATCCAGTCTCACCTTCAACACCTCCAGAGACGGTGACTCCACCCCCTCCCTGCCCAGCCCATTCCAATGGCTGAGCACTCTCTCTGGAAAGAATTTCTTCCTAATATCCAACCTAAACCTCTCCTGGCACAGCTTAAGACCAGGCCCTCTTGTCCTACTGCTGCTTCCTGGGAGCAGAGCCCGACCCCCACCTGGCTCCCCCCTCCTGTCAGGGAGTTGCAGAGAGTCAGGAGGTCTCCCCTGAGCCTCCTCTTCTCCAGGCTGAGCCCCCCCAGCTCCCTCAGCCTCTCCTCACAGCACTTGTGCTCCAGTCCCTTCCCCAGCTGGACACACTCCAGCCCCTCAGTGTCCAGCTCCCTGTGGTGCTTTGCTCCTTGTTGGCTTCCCAAACTGTATCTGTGGAGCTCCAGAGCACTGCCCACAGTCTGTGCCAGGGCCTGTTTGCACTTTGGGGTGGGTTTACAGCAGGGAATGAGAACACTCCCTCACCACCCAGGGCTACCACGAACACAGGCAGGATGATGTCATGTGCACATAGAGCAGGAATGAGCATCCAGCAGAGACACCCAGGCAGCAGGAGGGACACAGAAATCCATGGGGTCACCCCTGGGAGAGGGGTATCCAAATCCCCACGGCTCTCACATCCCTGGGGATGGGAATGCTTTTCCCTGGGAGCACCTGTGGTGTCACCACGCCATGAGGCTTTTGTGGGCCATCCCACCACATCCCATCAAACACAGACTGTGCCCTACAGGATCCGTGGATGCTTCTTCTTTCCCTTTCTTTTCACGGTTATTTTTTGTTGTTGTTTTTGCTTTATTGGTCTGAGCAGATGTTCTAAACATCTGGCAGCAGCATGTTTGTTCTGTAGGCCCTTCTGTGTTGTGTTAGTGACAAAGCAACAGAGAAAGGAGCAGGAATGGCTCTGGCACATCTTTTGCTGCACAATCCAGATGTTTTGGCATCTGTGCTGCTTTTCTGCTGGTGCCAAGTGGCACCCTGTGGCTGTCCTGCCATGGCCCCAGTTAAACTGGGCAATTTCCAGTGTCTCCCAGTGCCAGGAAGCCTAGTTTTGAGAAGTGGTACAGAAGGAGATGAATAATAAGCGGGGTTAAGTCTGAGGTTTGGCTTTGGTAGGCTCCACTCCATGACCTGGGGAAGGAGCCTCTCCAGTGTGCTCCAAGTGCCACGTAGTAAAGTCCTGGCTGGAAGTTTTCCCTGAAGAAAAGTGATGATGAAATCCCACTTTATTTTCTAAGTGCAAAGATTTCACAGGCTTGCCTCAACTGCAGAGCAGAAACACTGGTAGGAAACTACAAATCAGTAGTTTATTTAAAGAAAAGAGACAACCCAATCCTTAACAAAAATAAATGAGGGGCATGAGGGAAAACATTTGTTTTTCCACTTTTGAGCTGAGAAGTCCATTTGTAATGTGTGTGTGGAAAAAAAACCGTGCGGGGTTGTGCCCAAGCTGCATTTGGGAGCATCCCCCGTGTGTCACCAGCCCGAGGGCAGCTCTGCAGCTGTGGTTTGAACCACTCGCCTGCAGGGAGCAGGCAAGTCCTTCCTCCACAGCCCCACTGGCCCAGTCTCCTTTCTGGAGACAGCACTGTCTGGAAGCAGTGTCTGTCTCCCTGAATATTCACTGATAAAGCCGGGGGTCGCTGCTCCAGAAGTGAAACAGGGAATTTATCCCACACCTCCACGGAGAGCAGAGTGCTGGGAGACTGGAGAGTGTAAAAATCATGTCAAGGCACAAAAAGTCCTTGGCCTGGGCTTCGGGTTGTGAAAGTTGAGGTTGCTCTGCTGACATCAATCCTGATTTGCTGCAGGGAGGTGAGGAATTCCGTGATTGCAAAGGCATATTCCCAAGCCAAATTGTCCTCCCGTGCTGTGGTCGGAGCAGTAAAGCTCCAAACCAGCTGGCTGCTCTGTCTTCCCTCAAACCAAAAGGGGATTTGTGTTTTTACCATATTGCCCATCAACTTCAATTATCTTCCTTATCCCTCTCTGTGGGAGAGAAGATCCCTGAAGTGAGCCAGGAGGGGAAGAAATACATATTTACAGAAACAAGTGTGTTAATTCTCCCATCTCCCCATCTCCAGGGGAATGGATAGAGAAGGGAGGGGGATGAAACAGGGCTGCTGGATCTTGTTTTGGAGAGAGCTGTTGAGGGGTGCCAGGGGGATGTCTTCAGCTCATCAGCCACCGTGGATGGGGCTTTTAAGGAGTTACAGAAGGATCACGGAGCCCCTGAGGGTTTCAGGTGCCATAGCAGGTTGCTGCATCCCATCTCCCAGGTGGCTCAGCTCCCTGCAGAAAGGATGGATTGTTAGTGCCTATCTGGGGATTGGGGTGTGTGAAGGATTAGGGGAATTACCAAAGGCTTGCAGGGCACTGCTGGTGCACTTGGGGTGGGTCAGAAGGTTATCAGCCTGATGGAGAAGCTGTATTTCTTGTATGTCTTTCCACGAGAGAAAGAAACCTCAACTAGGTTGTAAAACCCCACCAATTGCTCCTTCTTGGTGGCACTGTAAGATTTAGGGGACATCCAGGAGTCTCCTGTGCCTCAGGGCGGTGACTCCTGAAGGAGGACGGGGTCCACAGAGTTGTTCTTCTCCCACTGGGACCTGCCAGGGGGCTCAGGGTGGAGGGCAGCTGGTCAGATGGGGCATGAACAAAACTGAAAGAGGGCTGTGAGCTCCCCAGGGCTGCCAGGGGAACGTCCCTGCCAGAGAGACAAGTGAGATGAGAAAATGCAGAACTGCTTCGTTTGTCTCTCTCAGTTTGGGGAAGTGAGAGGGAAAACTCCCACTGCAAGTGCTACAGAACAGATCCAGCAGGAGCATTTGCACAGTCTTGGAGAAGGAGGATGTTTCCTTTGAGCTTGGAAGGAGGCAGCCCAGCCCAGCCAGAGAAACCACGGTCCTCATGGGCACAGGGAACATCCTTCCATCCAACACCTGCGTGTGCCTCAAACAGGGGAGCCATGGGCTGGTCACAGTGCAGCCCCAAAACTGCTCAAGCCATTGTCTGCAGCCCAGACAGCAACGATTTCCACCTCTCCATGAAGATGCTTTCTTCCACCTCTCCATGAAGATGCTTTCCTCCTCCTTCCCCACCCTTGCCCCTAACACACCGAATCCATGGGGACAGAGGGGGCTCTGTGACGGCCCTGGGGGGAGCTGGTGGAGCAGAGCGGGGCCCGTGCCGCGGGTCCTCCCCGCGCTGAGCTGCCGCCGCCTGGCTCCCAGAACACTCTGAAATGCTGGCACCTTGTGGCAGCTCGGAAAAATAACATTTATACCGAGGCCAAACGTGCTTCTTTGAAAAATCCCTTGTTGTTTCAGATCCCGTTGGATGGGGAAGAAATTCTGACAAGCGGGGGCAGAAATTGGGTCCGTTTGTCTGGGGGGAAGAGGGGATGTGGGAGTCCTGCTCCTCCCACTGCCCTATTTCTGAGCAGCCCTGTCCCCTCCAGAGGATGTGGTTATCAAACAACAAACTTCCTCGATGGATTTGGATGCCATATTTTGCCCTGCCTGTGGTATCTGGGCTGGGGGGCTCTGTCAATCAGCTGAGGAACTGAGACCACATGAGACATTTTCCCTCATCCTGGAGATCTCTCTCGTCTGATTTTGGAAGATCTAAGAAAGCTGAGATTTGAGGGCAGCTCTGTCCCCACCAGCCAGTGCCAGACATATTGCAAGGGTTAAAAATATCTGTGGGTTTGGCTCAGATCTTGTCCAGCTCTTTTTGCCAGATGGATTATCAGCCAAGCTGGGAATTCTCCTCCAGCAAAGGAAGATTTGTTTAATCCATTGGAACAAGCGAGTTCCCACAGTTACAGTTCCAGGTTGATTCCTGCAGGTGCTCAGTGGGTGCCAAATCTCCTCACTGAGAGCCTGGACAGCCCTCCCAGACATGCACAAATTTTTATCTCAGTGCATTAAGTTGTCAAGAGCAACTTCCATCCCTCCCTCCTGCTCCTACATTGCTCCAGGTGTGGAGAGCCTGTCTGGATGCTCCAGGAGCTCCCGTGGCCCTCACTGCTTCACTGCTCTGGAAATGTCTTGGGGACCTGGAGCCAGTTAATAGAACAGGAAGCACCAAATAATGTATATTATATATATATAAATAACTCGGTAACAGGGGTTACAGGAACAGCCGGGTTTGCACACTCTGTTGGCACTGGGACAGAAACTGGGACAGCTCCCAGGTCTGGTCCATGGCAGGACACTCTGGGGTGTCAGCAGGGCCATGCCTTGGTCCTCTGAATCTGCCCAAGAATCAGTTCCCTGTCAGCCCTGAGGGGAATCCAGGATTCAGGACAAGTCCAGGTCGGTAGCACGGAGTGGATACATGTCCCACTCCACAGCCCAGTCCTGCTGGGCATCAGCTCTCCCAGATCCTCCCTCAGCTCCCCTGAGCTGCCTGGCCTGGCCAGGCTGAGGCTCAGCCATCTGGGCTATGGCCACGGCCTGTCCCACTCCGGAGCTGAGGGATGGGAACTCAAAAAACCTGGAAAGGCTGACGCAGACCCAGGTGTCCACATGTCCATCCTGATAACCCAGTGGGCTCTTCCCTTCTCCTCCGTGCCTTGGCTTGGACATAGGAGGATGGGAAAGAGACTGGGAGACCACGGAGACTGGGGGATCCACGGATGTGTGTCAGAGAGACTGGGGGATCCATGGATGTCATGGAGACTGAGAGATCCAGGGATGTCATGGGGGCTGGGGGGATCCATGGATGCCATGGAGACTGAGAGATCCATGGATGTCACAGAGGCTGGGGGGAGCCATGGGTGTCATGAAGACTGGGAAGCCATCGATGTCATGGAGACTGAGAGATCCACGGAGACTGGGGGAGCCATGGAGGTGTTTCCTGCAGAACATCTCCTTCTCTCACTGCCCTTGGAAGGACCAGGGTGGCCACACACTCCCAGGAGGATTTTTTGGGAAATGTGTGTGTTGGTAAAACGTGCTGGGTTGTTTCTGAGAAAAAGAACCCACTGGCAATGAATGTGCTGAGACAACGTTTTCACAGCCACCATGGGTATGGAAGATGATGCTCATAGAGAAAAGACCAACTTAAGATACATCAGCTGCAACAGTAGGAAAGAACAGACTCGCTTTTGGGGCAAGATCCTTCTTCAGTGACTGCTTTGTGCCTTTGTTTTATGGGTGAGCAGCCTGTGAGCCATTCTTTACCCTGAGAGAGGATTCTGACATATAAGCCCAGCTCTAAATAGCTTCCTCCTTTATTGGAAATAACCATTGGCACAAGCTACCACGGGAAGTGATGGATTCTCCATCTCTTGAAGTCTTTAAATCAAGACCGGATGCCTGTTTGGAAGAGATGTACAGCCAAGCAGAAATTATTGGGCTCAGAGTAGGAATAAGGGGATGGACTCATATGGCCTGTGTTAGACAGGAAGTCAGCCTGGATAATCTATGGTCCTTTCTGGCTTTAAGATCTCTGAAAGTTCAGATCTGCAGCCAAAGTGTGGGGCTCTTCACGTGCCTGTAAAAGAGCAGTGCCCTGGGGGACGGGAAAACCTTGAACTGCTCGGGAAGCTCCCAGTGCCCACAGATTTATTGTCACTGGGACCTGAAGTGATGCCTTTTCACAGTAGATTGTCTCTTCTCTGGACTTCAGGTGGGAGAAGAGCTCAGAGGGCCAGACAGAGACCCTGGGGGGCAGGCAGGGCAATGTGGGATGTGGGCTGCAGCCCTACTTGGGGTGCTGGAGGTGCCACCCAGAGGTACCAGCGTGGAGAAATGCTCTGACACGGCCCATTCAGCCTGGGTGTGGCTGCCCAGCTCTGCTGCCATGGGATGGCCCTGGGGAGGGGGAAAGAGGGTCTGGGGAAGATTTGGGACATTGCCTTGAGTGTCAGCTCATGTCAGGCTCAGTCCTTCACACTCACTGCCAATGTCCCCCCACGAGGTGACCTCTCCCCAGGAGGATGTGAAACTTGGCTGCTCTGCCTGATGCAGTAAAACTAAACCTCGGACTTGTTTTCCAGCTGATTTAATAGGGAAAGAGCGTGTTCCCCGTGAATTCTGCCTCCCTGAAGGAGAAAAGGGGCAGAAAATGAGCCTTTATTCAGCCACGAGCCTTTCTGCACCTGCCGGATCTGCGAGCTCTGTGAGAGGAGGGTGGTTTGTGGCTCATCCCTGACATCCCGGGAGTTGGGGATCCAGCCGGGATTGCAGTGCGGCCGGGCGGCGGCAGGCGGCTCCCGGGGATGCTGCTCAGCCACAGCCGCCTGCGGGCTTCAAACACTTCCAGAAAGGCAGGGAAGGAGAGTGTCACTTCAGAGAGAAGCACAATGTAAAGTATTTGCATACATTTAGCCCTGAAAAAAAGAAAAACCCAACGAAAAATAATCAGACGCGCCGGGAGCACTCGGGACTCTGCTGCAGCTCAGACGCTTTTTCATGTAAGGTTAAGTCTTTTAGGTGAAGTCGACAGTTTAAAACTGTCTTAAAGAGCTCAGATTCACCTGAACCTTCAAAACAAGCTGCTTCATCACCAAAGAAGTGCCTCTACATTTCCTCCTCTTTTTAATTTAATTTAAACAAACCCAGAACGTTGCAACCCAAACGTTTGTGCTGATTGATGAGGACTTGTAAATGGGACTGACTGGCTGCTCATAGCAAACGGAAGGGAGATTGGGAAAATGTCTTCTTTCATTTCCAAAGGAAAGAAAGAAAGAGGGAAAGAAAGAGAGAAAGAAAGAAAGAAAGAAAGAGGGAAAGAAAGAAAGAAAGAAAGAAAGAAAGAAAGAAAGAAAGAAAGAA
>NW_020884916.1:6102685-6111973 GCF_003945725.1 Corapipo altera | reverse complement strand
AAAGAAAGAAAGAAAGAAAGAAAGGCATTCTGATTTTTTTAGTTGTAGGAAAGGAAGAGCTCCACTATAACAGCAGTGTGGATTTTATTTGCTCTTGCTTCAAGCTGGAAAATGGGGTTTAAATGCAATTAAAACAAATATCAGCAGTGTCTGTGTGTTTGCTGGAGGGAGAGCACTGGAATCATCTTACACTGAGCCTGGGGAGGTTTGTTGAGCCCCGGGGGACTCAGCAGTGGCTGTGCCAAGGGATGGGTAAATGTGGGCAAATCCTCCCTTTCCTTGTGCTCCAGTTTCCAGCTGTATCAGGAGGATAACAAAGGGTAACAAAACCTGTGAAGGAGCACTGGCTGTGCTGAGGATGAGCAGTGCAGCAGAAATGGGGCTTTGTCCTGTTTTGTCTCTCTAGGTCCTGCATGGACCTGACTGAGTCAGTTAATCCTGCTGTGGGTTTGGATCCAGGGAAGTGTCCAAGGCCAGGTTGGACGGGGCTTGGGGCAACCTGGGCTAGTGGAAGGTGCCCCTGCCCATGGCAGGGGTGGGACTGGATGGGCTTTAAGGTTCCTTCCAACCAGAGCAGTCTGGGGTCCTGTGCCCCCTCGGGGGTTGTGATGCTTTGACATTGCTCCGGGGAGGTGCACTGGCACTGCTCTTTTCAGAGCCCAGACACTTGACCTCTCCCCACAGCTCAGCTCCCGACCGTTTGCAAAGTAAATCCCCTCCTTTCCTCCGGGGGAGAGGGGGTGACAGCACTTCCCTGCCCTACAGATGTGCCGCAGAGATAAACAGCCTACAGACTGTGAGCTTCTCCAGATGCTGCCAGGGAGCCAAAAATAACCCAGAAAAGCAGGATAACACCCTGTCTGGGTGCTCCTGACCTGAGCTCCGCGAGCACAAACCCCACGACAGCGCCGTGATTTGCTCGTGCGTGATAAACTTCTTTTGTCAGGGGAGCGCGGACCCCCCTTATTTTGCCTGCGGGGAGCTCACGGGAGCTGGGGGGGACCCTGGGTGAGGATTGCCTTCAGGAGGCGTGCTTGAGCTTCCTGAGGCGCTCGGGACATGCAGGGATCCCTCCTGCTCGGAGCAAACCATCCCTCGGAACAGCGCCTCGGCTGCGGGAGACGCGGCTCCTGCCAAGGTGCAGCCCGGCCCCGCCGCGAATTAACCAAGTGCTTTTGGCGGTGGACTGCAAAGGTTTGGGGGGTTGAAGAGGCAAACCCTCGTCCTAGGACGCCAGAATGGGAGCAAACTATGGGCTGCAGTGCTACAGAACCTCTAGGCTGGACTTCCAGAGGGCAGATTTCGGCCTGTTCAGAAGACTGGTTCAGGGGGTACCCTGGGAAACAGCCCTGGCAAACAAAGGGGTCCAGGAGGGATGGACATGCTTCCAGAAGGAAGTCTTGAACACACAGGAGCAGCTGTCCCTCTGTGCCAAAAGGCGAGCTGGGGGGAAGATGGCCAGCCTGGCTGAACAGGGAGATTTTAAAGGAAATAGGGGGAAAAAGAGAGCTTACCAACTATGAAAAAAGGGCTGGCTACTCAGGAAGAGTTTGGGAATATAGTTAGGTCATGTAGAAAGAAAATTAGAGAGAGAAAGGCATAATTTGAATTCAATCTTGCCACTTCTGTGAAGGATAACAAAAAGTCTTTCTACAGATACATCAATAGCAAAGGAGGGGCAAGGAAAACCTCCATTCTTGGTTGGACATGGAGGGGAACATAGTCACCAAAGATGAGGGAAAGGCTGAGGTATTTAATACCTTCTTTGCCTCAGTTTTCCACAGTAAGACAGGTTGTCCTGAGGAGAGCTGGCTTCTGGAGCCGGTAGACAGAGATAAGAAGCTGAACAGCCCCCTGTAATCCAGGAGGGAATAGTCAGTGACCTGCTGAGCCACTTGGATCCTCACGAGTCTATGGGAGCAGGTGGGATCCACTCTGGGGTGCTGAGGGAGATGGTGGAAGAGCTCACTAAGCCTCTCTCCATCATTTCCCAACAGCCGTGGCTCACTGGGGAGGTCCCAGATGATTGGAAGTTGGTGAATGTCACACCAACCCACAAAAAGGGCTGCAAGGAGGACCTGGGAAACTCCAGGCCTGTCAGCCTGAGCTCAGTGCCTGCCAGGGTTATGGAGCAGATCATCCTGGGTGCAATCACACAGTACCTACAGGATGGACAAGGGATCAGACCCAGCCAGCATGGGTTTAGGAGAGGCAGGTCCTGTCTGATCACTTCCTGGTGGATGAGGGGAAGGCTGTGGATGTGTCTGTCTGGACTTCAGCAAAACCTTGGACACCGCCTCCCATGGCACACTCCTGGAAAAGCTGCAGCCCAGGCTTGGACAGGGGCACCCTGTGCTGGGTTAGGAACTGGCTGGAGGGCTGGGCCCAGAGAGTGGTGGGGATGGAGCTGTATCCAGGTGGGATCTGGTCACCAGTGGTGTCCCCAGGGATCAGTGTTGGGCCCAGTCCTGTTTAATATCTTTACTGATGATTTAGATGAGGGGATCGAGTCCACCATCAGCAAATTTGCAGATGACACCAAGCTGGGGTGTGTGTTGATGTGCTGGAAGGCAGGAGGGCTCTGCAGAGGGACCTGGCCAGGCTGGATCCATGGGCTGATTCCAACGGGATGAGGTTCAAGCAGGCCAAGTGCTGGGTCCTGCCCTTTGGCCACAACAACCCCCTGGAGCCCCCTGGGCTGGGGACAGAGTGTCTGGAGAGCAGCCAGGCAGGAAGGGAGCTGGGAGTGTGGATGGACAGGAAGCTGAACAGGAGCCAGAGTGTGCCCAGGGGGACAAGAGGGCCAATGGATCCTGGCCTGGCTCAGGAACAGTGTGGCAGCAGGGGCAGGGAAGTGATTCCTGCCCTGGACTCAGCACTGGTGAGGCCACCCCTGGAGTGCTGTGTCCAGTTCTGGGCCCTCAGCTCAGGAAGGACATTGAGGGGCTGGAGCAGGTCCAGAGAAGAGCAACGAGGCTGGGGAAGGGACTGGAGCACAAGTGCTGTGAGGAGAGGCTGAGGGAGCTGGGGGGGCTCAGCCTGGAGAGGAGGAGGCTCAGGGGAGACCTCCTCACTCTCTGCAACTCCCTGACAGGAGGGGGGAGCCAGGTGGGGGTGGGGCTGTTCTCCCAGGAAGCAGCAGTAGGACAAGAGGGCTCGGTCTTCAGCTGTGCCAGGGGAGGTTTAGGTTGGATATAAGGAAGAAATTCTTTCCAGAGAGAGTGCTCAGCCATTGGAATGGGCTGCCCAGGGAGGGGGTGGAGTCACCGTCCCTGGAGGTGTTTAAAGTGAGACTGGATGTGGCATCAGTGCCATGGTCTGGGTGACAAGGTGGTGTTGGTTCATGGGTTGCAGTGAAGATCTCTATCAGAAGTGGAGATTCCTCAAACCCCAGCATGGTCTGAGGTGGGAAGGCGTCCCCAAAAGATGCTCCTTCCTCTTTGGGGTGGAGGCTGTGGTCGTGTGTGCTTCCCAGGGGGCTGGTTTGCCAGGGCTCTGAGTCCCCTGTGTGTGCCCCAGGAGGGGCTGCTCCCTCCCAGCCTTCCCTGTGGGCTCCAGAGGGGAGGAAACACAGGGGTCTGGGAGGAGGGAGTGGGAATTGGGAGTTCCTGAGCAGGACTGAAGGAAAAATAAAAATAATCTGGAAAAAGATGAAGTCTGAGCCTCAAATCCTCATTTCTTTCCCCTAGGGCTGCAGCCCCTCCCTGCATCCCCTTCTGCAACTCGGGAACCAGCTCCATGCTCGAGCCTTGCAAATCTGTGATGGTTTTGAGCAGGATTGTCAAATCCCAGAATGGTTTGGGTGGGAAGGGACCTTAAAGATCTTCTCATTCTACCCCTGCCATGGGCAGGGACACTTTCCACTACACCAGGTTGCTCCAAGCCCCATTCAGCCTGGCCTTGGACACTTCCAGGGATGGGGCAGCCACAGCCAGGGAAGAATTCCTTCCTGATTTCCAGTCTAAACTTACTCTCTCTATTTCAGGATCCCAGTAAAAGCTCCCAGACAAAGCCTGGGGGGACACAGCTGCTGGTTCAGCCTCTCTTCATGATGAAAGCCAGGGGGGGTTTCCCCACCAAGGCAGGAGTGAAAGCAGAGCCTCAGCATTTGAATCCTTGTTCTTGAACTGCTTGTGGTTCTCAGCACTGTCCCAAGGCCTCCAAAGGGCTGCATTCATCACACAGCAAAATAACAGCCATCACAATTAATAAACTCTAATGGGCAAGCACAGAATCCAGAGCTCAGGTAAATGGCAGGGACAGAGGATCTTTCCAATGTCTGCAGGACTCACCCCTCCCACTGCCCTCAAAGCCAAAGGCACCACAAGTATTTCCAGAGAACCCCAGACTGGTTTGGGTTGGGAGGGACATTAAAGCCCATCCCAGTCCACCCCCTGCCATGGGCAGGGACACCTTCCACTGTCCCAGGTTGCTCCAAGCCCTGTCCAACCTGGCCTTGGACACTTCCAGGGATCCAGGGGCAGCCACAGCTTCTCTGGGCAACCTGTGCCAGGGCCTCCCCCCTCACAGGGAAAAATTCCTTCCCAATATCCCATCCAACCCTGCCCTCTGGCAGTGGGAAGCCATTCCCTCTTGTCCTGTCCCTCCATCCCTTGTCCCCAGTCCCTCTCCACTCTCCTGGAGCCCCTTTAGACCCTGGAAGGGGTTCTCAGGTCTCCCTGGAGCCTTCTCTTCTCCAAGCTGAACAATCCCAGTTCTCTCAGCCTTTCCTCATAGGAAAATCATTTACACATTCCTGACTTATACCTTGCATTTCATGCCCTCACAAACACAGCAGCTGAGATTCCCAGGGCTGGGATTCTTGGAGCACTGGTGGATTTGGTTGTCCCTGGTTGTCCTCTCCTGGCCTCTGTGTGAGCACGGCCAGAGGAGATGGAGAGGGTGGGAGGGTTGGCAGCCACTGGGCCTGGGAGCCAAGGGGTGAGCAGGGCACTGAAAATAAAGCAGCCCCTCAGTGGGTGTTACTGCTGGGCCAGGCCAGGCCAGAGAGGAGTGCTGGCTGCCAGCAAAAATCCTCTTGACAACAATTAATGGCACCTAATTACTCTTTCTTTTGTCTTTTATTTAGCAACAGGGCCCAGCCCAGGAAGTCCCAGCTTCCACTGTTGGAGTGTTTTGACTCTGGGGCTGCAAAGGGCTCATTTCTTGGACAAACAGGACCGTGGAGCTCTCCAAGCTCCTGCTGCTTCTGACCTCCCCTCCATGTCCCCCCAGGGTGTCATTCCCTGCACCACCAGCATCCCCCTCACCATGTCATGTCTTGGCATGGCTCAAGACAGAAAAATTTCCCTTCTTTCCTCTCCAGGTCTCTTTTCCCCCTGTGCCAGGGAAGAAAGCTGCCAGCTGAGAGCCAGAGATAAAAGGAGAAGCAAAGGGCCTGGTCCATGCCCAGTATCCTCCCTGAGCACTGAGAGCCACAGCACTGGGATTTCCTGACCCAAAATGTCCCTCAGTGGATTTTTCTTCCTTGAGTTTCTTGAGCTGGTTCTTGATCTCATGTCAGCCTTTCATCTCTCTGGCAGTGTCTGGGGACATCCGCTCTGTTGTCCTGTGGTGGACAAATGGGCTGGATACAGCAGGATCCGGATCCTGGAATGGCATCTCCAAGGGGATGAAGGACTGGGACCATCTCCAAGGGGACAGAGGACCACAAGGATCAGTTTTAACTGCTTGGAAGGAGCACCCCAATGTTGAACACCAGTGTAGGTGTCCAGGATGCACATTGCACCAGGGTTTTTTGGGATAACCACAAGCCAGTCCGTCCCAGAGGAAAAGGCTGCAGGGACCCTCCACACCCTGCAGGGTGCATGGAAAAAGGGGCAAGAGGTCCTGCTCCTGAGCAGGGTTTGGGGGCTGAAGCCATGTTTGGGGAGGATGGGTGTGCAGCAGGGAGGCAGGAGGGGAGGCGGGGGGGGGGGATTTACTTCCATCATTTGGAAAGCATGAAAATGGGGCCAAACTCCCCCCTGGAGGTGAGGGCAGGGGAGTGACCCCTCTCTGCCCTGGAGGGGGCACAGGAGGGGAGCAGGGCAGGGCACAGGAGGGGAGCAGGGCAGGGCACAGGAGGGGAGCAGGGCAGGGCACAGGAGGGAGCAGGGCAGGGCACAGGAGGGAGCAGGGCAGGGCACAGCCACACGCGCAGGCAGGAAGAGGCAGCTAAAATAAGCAGATGGGTGGAAAAGGGAGGAGAGAGTATCAGGGAGATAACATAAAGGTTAGAGAGGAAAGTCGCAGGAAGTGAGCCGAAAACAGCCCGAATGTCATGAAAAGGTGAAGCTGAGCCCCACGAGCAGCACAGAGGCTGGGATTAGCCAAGCCGAGTCGTGATGCACAAGCCTGCCTCGAGACAGGCCGAAATGTGCCCGCCGGCATCCTCCTCCCTCCGCAGCGACCCGGGGTCACTTGGAAACGAGCCGTGATGTCACCCGAGGGCAGGGCAGGCTGTGCCGGGAGGCTGCTCCTCTCCCGGGGGAAGGGGTGGTTGTTGTCTCCAGAGGACAGCTCTGAAACGTGCGGTGTGTCACTGGCACTCGGGAACAAAGCCCGCATTAACGACTGGCTCCGAGCATCCCCAACGGGGGATGTTCTTTATTTCCACGGCTCATCCCCCTGTGGGAACAGAGCCGGTGTAAACTCTGCTGCGGCTTCAACCTCCTCGCGAGCCAGATTGAAACACCCGGGGGGGAGGTTTTGTTTTCCAAAGGCAGAGCAAGCTGGATAAGCCCCCAGGTGCCATTACCTCATGTTTGTTTGCACGGGCTGGGAATTTCGGTGTCAGAGCCCTGCCAGACACCTTTTCCCTGGCTGCAATCCCGGCGGCGGCCACCCCAGCCCCGGGGATGCAGGATGGAGGATGCTCTTTGGCCCTCACGCTTTACTCCCATTTCCTGGCTGCCAATCTTCATTTAACTCATTGGGCTCCGCGTCACGACACGGCCCGGGGGGGGTGAGCCTCGTGGGCTGCGAGAGGGGCCGGAGCTGCAGCAGCTGGAGAGAAAGGAAGAGGAGAGGAGCCGGGAGATAAAGCCCCCTCCCCACAAGCCTGCGCTGCAGCTGATAAGAGCCCTCCCGGGCTGTAATGGAAACCCTGGCTGCCTGTTTCCTCACAAAGTCATGACTCAGGGATAATGTTCACATCCTCCGAACGGCGAGGGAGCTAAAAATACAGCCAGGAAAATGAGAATGAGTGAGAGAGCATGAATGAGAGCGTGAGTGAGAAATGCACTGGGGAAAAGAGGGAGGAAGCATGAATGAAAGAGCCTGGGAGAGAGAGTGAAAACAGCCAGAGCCTTCCAAGTTTCCAAGCTGCAAACCTTTGCTTGCAATCAGCGCTCTGGCAAAGGCACTGCTGCAGGAATGTAAACCCATGCCGTGAATGTGCCTTTGCAGGAACACTCCTGGCATCACCTCCTGGCACCACCTCCTGGCACCACCTCCATCACATCCCGAGCAGGGGGCAGGACACCCCGGGCTGGAGGGGCTGCAACTCCAGGGGGCCCCCGGGGGCTTGCCCCCTGCCCCCCGTGGTGCAGCATCAGGGTGTCCTGCCCACCGGGGGGCACTTGAAGGTCCAAAGACATTCCCGTGCTCTCCCCTGCACAGACCCAAACCCAGCAAGTTGTCCCGTGGATGCACATGGATGGAGTGTCTCTGGGAAAGAGGGATGTGCTTCTTCTCCTTGGTGTGGCTGCTTGGGGTTCAGGAGCCTGCTGCCCCCCCAGAACCTGTTCCTCCATCAGTTCCTGGGGGTTTTGACTGATCAGGCTCTGAGTTCTCCCTCCCCTCTCTGCGAGTCCCAAGCACCTGCACACACACACAGGGGTTCATTCTCCTGAAAAGACAAATGATTTTGCCCCCCACCGTTGCCCTCCCAAATCCCAGAAGGCCTCTCAGAGCTGAAATGCATTTTCCACATTTATCCCAGAGCTGAAGTTCCTCCCACAGCCCCCTGGCACTGGAATCTGTACCAGCATGGGGTAAAGGATGTTCCCTGTCCCCACCCTCAACAGCTCCTCTCCTGCAGAGCCAGGGTGGATAAACGGGCCTCAGAGCAGGTCTTTAAGGTTTGGAGACACATCCCATCTCCCAGCACATCCCATCTCCCAGCACATCCCATCTCCCAGCACATCCCATCTCCCAGCACATCCCATCTCCCGGCACGTGCCGCAGCCTTGTTCCAATTATTTCCTCCTGGTGATCTGGCTGGTCTGACACAGCCCTCGCCCGCCACTTCCCTGCTCCTGCATTTTGTTCTGAGTTTCTTTTGTCCAAGGTTTCCTGGGATGGGTTGGGCTGGGAGAGGGATGCTGGTGGGATGCTGCTGTGTGGGGCAGGGAGAAGAGAGTGTGCCCAGCCCAGGGATGAGCCCATGGGTCTGTCAGAGCCACTGCACACACACTGACTGTGTTTAATGCAGCCTCAGGAGCAGCTGTGGGTGCTAGGATTGGGAGGATGCCAGGAAAGAGGTTCATGGCTTGTGGGGCTGTGTTACCTCACCCCAGTCCCTGCTCTGATGGGAGGGCCCTGGGGGCAGAGACCCTCAAGCCAAGGACCAAAGGTGCTGAGAAACTCCTGGGAACAGGAGGGGCTCCACCACTGCCTAACTGGGATTTACCTAAAAGGAGTAAACCCAACCCAACATATGCTAAATCCATTTAAGAAAAAGCAATTCTTGCACCCCCACCCACCAGACCTGCATAGGAATAGGGATGCAGGGTCCTAAGCAACTTTTTTAGGGAAATAAATCAAAAAGGATCGCTGACTCCCGAGTCATATAGTTCCTATAGGCACCGCGGGATTCCTGCCAGCGGGAAGCTGCTCCCGGCCCCGGAGCTGTCTGGGTGCCTGGATGGGTCACGGAGGGTCGAGCCCAGCCGGCAAAGCCGCGCTCAACTCGACCCGTGTCACAGATAGGAAGCGAGATTAGATCCTTCTCCGTCATCGCTGCCGAGCCCGGCGCTCCTGACAAAGGCCCCAGGGGTGAGCCTGGTGCTAATCCAAGGAGCCAATTTTAGAGCCCGCTCTCCGCAGACAATCTGCGATTGTTTGGGCTGTTTTGAAGTTTTTCCCAGCCGCGCCGTCATCGCATCCTGTGACTTGGCAGGAAAGGCTTTTTTGCGCAGGCACCGCTGCCAAGAAGCCCGAGAGGTGTGACAGTGGGGGCTGCCCGTCCCCCCGGGGCTGCCCGTCCCCCCGGGGGCTGCCTGTTCCTCCGGGGCTGCCTGTTCTCCACGGGGGCTGCCCGTCCCCCCGGGGGCTGCCTGTTCC
>NW_020884916.1:6072452-6102675 GCF_003945725.1 Corapipo altera | reverse complement strand
CCTGTTCTCCACGGGGGCTGCCCGTCCCCCCGGGGGCTGCCTGTTCCCCCGAAGAAGGGGCTCCGTGGCCTCGGGCAGGGACAGGGAGCAGCCCCGGGCAGGGCACTCCCCGAGGCTGGCGAGGGACCGAGCCCGGCTGTGGCAGCTCAGGGCCACCCAGCCCAGCTGGGGACCCCTCTGGCCAGTGCGGGGGGTGGGGGCGGCTGCAGCTGTGGGACCCCCCGGGGAGCTCGGACCGTGTCCTGGAAGGAGCAGAGAATTTTCTCCTGGGCTGGGGGAAAAGCCAGCTCGACCGAACACAGCTCCTCCTCATCTCTTCCTGCGAAATAATGAGCGTTTTCCTCCTCCGCGTACCTTCCCCTGCACCCCCAGCACTGTTGCACCCCCTTTTCAGCCCCTTTTCACCCTCCAGCTCTGCCCGAGGCTCTTCCCTTTTGGCTGTCAGCAACTTTGCCAGCTCCCTCTTGGAATGGGAACGGCCAAAGCAAGCAGAGGTACCTGAACCTGCCATCCACCCACTCCTTGTCTGGACTCAAGATGTTTCAAAGCTCTCCCTTTTCTATTTCTATCCTCATTGTCATCCTCCTTTGAGAGGAAGGTCTATTATTCCCCTCCTCCTTTTCTCTCTACAAAAATGGGACATTGTTTCTTCTTTCTTTGATTTAAAAGCCAAAAACAGTTATAGGAAACTGTTCAGCAGATGTTTTACAGTATGAACCTAGAGAAAAAAAAAGTCAAGAAAAAATAAAAACTCTGGGATTTTGCTTGAGGATCTATTTTTAGCCTAATGCTTCCTCCCATTCAGGGTTTGTGTTGGCATAGACAAGGCGTAGGTTTAAGCACTTTGATTGTAGTATTTATTTTATTTCTCCCATTTGCTGCATCCATTAAAAGGTGGAGCTGACTGCAAGAGCTAATGAAGCTCATTCAGGGAGGAGGTAAATCCAGCTTGTGCTGACTTTCAGCGAGGTCCCTTTCAGCCCACAGATGCTCAGGATGGGGTTGGAACAAAATAATTCCTCATCCCATTTGCATTGGGACAAACAAGGCTGTGTCCGTGCTCGTGGTGCTTGTGCCCAGGGTGGTCAAAATTAAATAAAAGTCCCAGCTGAGGTTTATAAAGTCTCAGAGGGAGATTTGCAGGCACTGGATGCAAATGTGAGCCCCAGTTCCAGTGCTGGAAATGGCATTCACTGATTTTTGGAAGCAGCTTCAATCAGGACAGCCAAAACTCATCCCATAAAGCTTCCCCAGGCCGGGCTCCTGCTGAGTTCAAAAGCACCAGGACTCAGTCCCAGCTGAGCCAGACCTTCTGGGTGAGGACAAGGTCACTGTCACAGCCCTGGGTGTTCCTCCTCAGCCAGGAGCAACACAGAAACCTCAGCCTTGCACCCAGGGATGGTGCTGGGGAAGGAAATAAAACAGCATCTCCTTCCTGCAGGTCTGGGAAGGTCTGGGCAGGGATGGCATCTCCTCCTGCCATCCCTGTGTCCCCTGGGCCCAAATGCTCCCAGGGCCCCTGGACAAAGCAGGCACAGGAGGGACAGTGGAGGCACAGCAAGGCTTGGACCTTGCCTGAGGGACTGGGAGGGAGCTGAGTTCTCCCTGCTGAGGGCTGAGGCTTTCCAGCTGGGAAGGGCACCTGGAGCAGCAGTGAGAGCAGTGACACTGCTCCCTGGGCTCTCCATCAGCCATTCCTGGGAGCTGGGCCCCCCTCCTCGCCCACTCCCAGCCTGAGCCAACGTTTCCATGTTCTGCATCTGGATGGAGCTGCCAACCGTGCCTGGGATGTCCAGGGAAAACCTCAGGGAAAAGCAGCTGGGATGCAGGTTCCCACAGGTTGACACTCCAGAGGTGTCCTCATATGGGCAGAGACCCTGAAGATGGAAAAAGAAGGAGAAACACTTTGGAGGCCCTGGCACAGGCTGGGGTTGGTCACAGAGAGATTCAGATGGAACACAAGAGCCAAGGACTTGTCTCACAAAATGACTTTTGAAGAAAAAAACTGGAGAGGGACTTTTGATGAGGGCATGGGGTGATAGTTCAAGGGGGAATGGCTTCCCACTGCCAGAGGGCAGGGTTAGGTGAGATGCTGGGAGGGAATTCCACCCTGTGAGGGGTGGGGAGGCCCTGGCACAGGTTGCCCAGAGATCCTGGATCCCTGGAAGTGCCCAAGGCCAGGTTGGACAGGGCTTGGAGCAACCTGGGCTAGTGGAAGGTGTCCCTGCCCATGGCAGGGGGTGGCACTGGGAGATCTTTAAGGTCTCTTGCATCCCAAACCATTCCATGAGTCTGTGAACCACCAGCAGAAGAAACCAGGGATTTAAGGGCACAGAAGATTCCTATTAATGAAGATACAGCTCATTTGCTGCAGCTGATCCAGCAATTAGCCCAGAAATCCTCTCATCCTGATGGAAAGTCACATCCAGGCCCAAAAGTAAAGCCTGTACTTGCTCACTATTGGGAGTTTTCCATCAGGAAAAGCCACTCTGGGACCTCATTTCCAGGGCTGTGAACCCAGAGTGAGGGGGGAGGTGAAGGTGGGCACCCAGAGGGGAGGACAGGGGGGAGTCAATCAGTGCTGGGCTGAGATGGGATGCTGGGCACCACTGGCAGTGGTCTGGGCTGTGCACTGGAAATGGAAATCAAAGCTGTGTTTCCAGACATTAATGGCTTGTTTGTTGTCTAAGAGGGTGGAAAACCAGGGAAAAGCCAAGGCCCAAATGACCAACAGGGCACTGCTGGTGCAGCTTCTAAATGGCCTGAGTTAGAGAGACAGGGCAATTAAAAAGGCAAACTCACCCAAATTCATGGGCTGAGCTCTGGGGTGCTGCAAGGATAAAGCTCTAATTCATGGGAACCTCTTTGGCTCCTTTATTTAGGATTTCTCTATGTTATACATGCAGACAACCAGGAATGTCATTTTTTCCAGACTGCTTTTTGCATAAATTAGGGTTGTTTGCTGTTCATCAGCTGACCCTGCCATGACCCCCCTCCCCTCCATCCCCTCCATCCCCCCTCTCTGCTTCAAACCCAGGGGTCCATGCCAGCTGCTGTGGGATCTGTCAGGGCTGGGAGAAGGGAAGGCAGGCTGGGGGTGGCTTTTTTGGGAGCTGCCAGGTCAATGAAGCCCCAAGAGCAGGTTGTAGGACAATGGGAAGGGTCCTCCCTCTGCTGGGTAGGTGTTCCTGCCCCAGCACTCCTCAGGGCTGGGATGGGATCATGCCTGGGAGATGTGAAGTGCTCCAGAAGGCAGCCTGGAGCCGGGTGGAAAACTGCTGGAGCTCTGATAAATGGGAGGCTGCTGCTTCCCCTCCCACCCACACACTTCCACTTTCACTTCACATGTGGGACCCAGCTCTGCAATTCCCCAGCCTGGCCATAAATAACCCCTCCCTCCCCAGGCTCTGTGGATTGAACATCCCTTATTTATCCTCTTGCTTCCTTCTGGAGCTCATGGTGTCCTTCAGGGACACCTCTGGGGGGGTGTCACCTGTGTCCTGTTATCCCTCCTGAGCTCCCCCGATAATCAACCACAGAGACAAAAGAGAATCTGTCCAAACATGGTCAGTGGAGCTCAGGAATTAAATATGAAAAGACCCAGCTGTTCCAAAAGCCTAATCTTTGTCACAGACAAACTTTCCTTGACCTGGAACCGTGTGGAAAATAAACAGAGAGGTAAAGGACATGTTAATAACTCATTTCCACAAACCCCAGCCTCATGTTTCTGCTACTGGAATATTTTCCCTCTGCTGCTCTCTCTCATAACAAAAAGTGTTTATTAAGATACAGGTAATTTTTGCAGTGGTTTAGCTGTGCAATTAGAGCACTGAAAAATCTCCAGTTTATGGAGTTACATCATCCAACTTCCCTGGCCTACAGTTCCCCACACAGAAAATCAGGATAATACTGGTTTTTTTGCTGAGTGTGTCCCTCCCGCTCCTGGCTGGGTGATGGAACCCAGGAGGGCCCAGATTCCAGCCCTGAGATCATTGCACAAACCACTGACCCCTCACTGTCCTGGGCTGTGTGTCTGTCAGCTGAGGGAGAACAAAAAGGTCACTTTGATACTGGACAAAGGCCTGGAGAGACAGAGAGGTTCCCAGGTTTATCAGCTCCCCATGGAAGCCAAATGCAGGGAAATCTCCAAATTCTTACTTCATCCAAGTCCTTTCTCCTGCTCACCCCCAGTGTTTGTGACTGAAGAGACTGAGCCATGGAAGGAAAAGCCCAGGGACCCCAAAGTATGTTGGAGTCAGGCCATGAGCCCTGGAATGGTGGCTGTGGAAAGCCAACTGACCCCAGCAGAGCTCAGCCCTTCTGGCCAGTGAGCCAGGAACCAACACCCTCTAAACTCCCTCCTTCTGCAGAGCCCTGTCTGAGCTGAGGGGAAATATCTGCTCTCAAGACCAGGAGAAGAAGGTTTTTCCACCCTTGGGTCAGGCAGGAGCTCAAATCTGGGATCTCCATTATCTTGGCCCCAATGTGATGGTACAGGGTATCCACTAAAATAGAACAAATTTAGGGGGTACAGGAACATCCTGAATGATTAAACTGGTCCACGAGGGACTTTTGTGATGCTTTTTTAGGTTAGAAGCTTCTACACATAAATCACCTTCTTATTAACCATGATAATTGTTATAAACTTGGTTTATCTCACTTCTATGAGGGAGATTAGATCCAGAAATGGGCTTTAAATAGGGAACTTGTGAAGGTGTCAGACTGGCTTGGAGGAGACACCACATGCAGGAGAATTCCATGTCCATCTTGGGTCTGTGCATGTGGCTCTAAACACAGGGACATATGCAGAGATGAGAAAACCCAAAATAACACCCAGTCCCAACAGGATTTTCTCCCCTGTGAGGGTGGGGAGGCCCTGGCTCAGGTTGTCCAGAGAAGCTGTGGCTGCCCCTGCATCCCTGGAAGTGTCCAAGGCCAGGTTGGATGGGGCTTGGAGCAACCTGGGCTGGTGGGAGGTGTCCCTGCCCATGGCAGGGGGTGGGATGGAATGAGCTTTGCTCTCCCTTCCAACCCAACCCAGGCTGGGATTCTGGGATTAAATGATATTTTCATTCTGGAAGAGGAAGTGAGAAATTTCCACTCAGCTCTAACTGTGATGTTAAGCAACAGCTCTGGGGAAGTTCCAGCCATAACAGCACCAGCCTGGGCCCTTGAGAGGCAAATTCATGAATTTTGCCTCGTTAGCACAAAAACTGATCCCTTTCCTAAAGGCCAAAGTGAATATTGTCAGGGCCCTTTTGTGCCCCACTCACCGAATTAACACCACAGGGGAAGGATGCCCAGGAACCCCTGGCAGCTACAAGAACAAGGGAAACCAATTATCATTCATGAAAATATTAGCTGGAAAATCAGTCATCATTTACCAGCTCTCACATTTCAAGAAAAATTTGGCCTGGGTGTTGGCAGAAGGATCTTTTATTAGTCTGATACACTCAGATAGGATTTCATCACATATACACCCTCTTCAAACTGTAAATTAAAATCCTCCTCCAAAATCAGTTAATCTAAGGCTATAAAGCCAGATTTCAGGAGTGCTCTTTTCCCAGGCAAGATGTATAAATAAAGATCAGATTTATAAAAATACTATCAGTTAACAATTCCTGCTCAAACCCATCTGGCCAGATTTCAAAATGAATTCAGCAGCCAGTTAATCACTTGCTCTTTATTACTTAACTCACTATTAGTATCAGGGGTAAAAAAAAAAAAAAAAGAGAGATATTTTTATTTTCTTTTATCTCTTCTAATATCCCCTGCCTCTTGCTGTAGTGAAATTCAAAGCCTTGATAAAAATCTTGACATTTTAAAAAAGTCAACTGCTTCTCAAACCGGTGGAAAAACGCAGAGGATGAATTGAGATCATTGAACTGCTTCCCTTTGCATCTTCTTGTTCGAAAAATAAGATGAGCATGGGAGTGAAAATGTCATATAAAACCCATCCTGGAAATAATAAGCAGCTTATTATGGTTAAACTGGGATGATAATGAGGGGAGCTGTAGTTACTGGTGGTTCTCTGAGGACACCAGTCAAAATCTTGGTGTTCCCAGGGCTCTTTGGTGGCTGGGGGGTGGTGGCCCTGCCAGCAGGGCACAGTGTGGTGGCTGCAGTGTGCTGGGCTTGGAGATGCTCCCTCCTGGCCAGCAGGGACTCCAGAAACATTGGGAAGTGTGGAGAGGTGAAAGAGCTCCTGCTCTGCCCCTGAGGGTGGAATCTCCATCCCTGGGGGGGGTTAAGGCAGTGTGGATGTGGTACTTGGGGACACGGTTAGTGGTGACCTTGGCAGTGCTGGGGGAAGGGTTGGACTCGACCTTAGAGGGCTTTTCCAACCCAAATGCTCCTGGGATTCCATGAGTCAGTGGGGTTGGAGGTGGAGCCCAGCTTTTCCATTTGGCTCCTCTCGGGGTGGCCCTGGAGCCCTCAGGAGTCTGTTCCCCTGAGGGAAGGGCACCCCTGCAGCACAGGCTGCACCCACAAATCCAGGGCCCTGGGTGTGATCCCAGGGCAGGGAAGGGAGCTTCCCACAGCCACCATTCCAGGGCTCATGGCCTGACTCCAACATACTTTGGGGTTCCTGGGCTTCTCCTTCCATGGCTCAGTCTCTTCAGTCACAAACACTGGGGGTGAGCAGGAGAAAGGACTTGGATGAAGTAAGAATTTGGAGATTTCCCTGCATTTGGCTTCCATGGGGAGCTGATAAACCTGGGAACCTCTCTGTCTCTCCAGGCCTTTGTCCAGTATCAAAGTGACCTTTTTGTTCTCCCTCAGCTGACAGACACACAGCCCAGGACAGCGAGGGGTCAGTGGTTTGTGCAATGATCTCAGGGCTGGAATCTGGGCCCTCCTGGGTTCCATCACCCAGCCAGGAGCGGGAGGGACACACTCAGCAAAAAACCCCAGTATTATCCTGATTTTCTGTGTGAGGGTCCCAGTTGGCTGTGGAGGCCAGGCAGCTCTGCAGAGCCTCAGTGCCTGGAGCCCAGACGTGCAGAGCTGCTGGGGGAGCCCTGCTGAGCCATCTGGGCCCAGGCTGTGTGTCAGCCTGGATCTGGAGGAGGGGCAGGAGGGGACCTTGTGGCAGCGTGGGCAAACCTGCTGCACATTCACAGGCACAGGCAGCTCCTCGATCCAGCTGATCCCCTTCTCCCAGGGCAAACAGGCTGGGAAGGTCACCCTCCAAACCAGGAATGCCTTTTGACTCCCTTGCACTGGGGTCATCATGGAACTGCAGAAAGCAGAGAGATCCAGGCCCTCAGGATGCTTTTATTGGTTCCTGCTCTGTTTTTCCAGTGTAATATGGAAATGATGATACTTAGAGATCCATAAAGGCCTCTGGAAGCTTATTACATGCAGCTTCTCACCCTCAGTGGCTTCTGATCCTTAAGCAGGACCCCAAGGATCTCTCCCTGTAAAACATTCCCAGGGCTGCAAGAGGGTGACCCGGGGTTGGGGACAGTTGGGGACAGTTGGGGACACTCAGAGCTCTGCTGAGTTCTGTCCAGGTGATCTGTGCTCACTCCCAGCTCTAGGATGCAAACCATGACCATCTTGAGTTGCAGCCACCCCCAGCATGGTGCTGCTCTCAGATTCCATCCCAAATGGAGACAGGGATTTCTCAGGTTATTGGGAAAGGGCCCTTTGTCCTGCACTGCCCAGGAGGAGCCTGTGAGCCCCCAGATTTCAGCAGCCTGATGGTGCACAACCCGTGAAACATCCCCAGGGCACCTCCAATTCAGTGAAAACATTAATAACCACTCCAGGGAAACACTGGGGAGTCGCTTCATTTTTTTATGAGTACAAAGCAAACCCAAACCAGCTGCAATGGAAAGTACAAGGACTTTGGGATGAATTCCACAAGCTGCCCG
The DNA here is from genome assembly GCF_003945725.1 of Corapipo altera. Classification (NCBI taxonomy): domain Eukaryota; kingdom Metazoa; phylum Chordata; class Aves; order Passeriformes; family Pipridae; genus Corapipo; species Corapipo altera. The sequence goes on along the minus strand of NW_020884916.1, from coordinate 6,094,795 downwards.
AAATTTAACCCAGCTTTTCCTTATGAGCTGAAACAACTGGTTCAGGTGACTGGTGTGACAACAGCGACCCCGAAACCAGGAGACCATGGGATAAGATGATCTTCAAGGACCCTTCCCACCCAAATCATTCCACAATTCTGTGATTCCAGAAGCTGAGAGAGGTGATTTTCCTGCAGCAGCCACTGTGCTGATGGAAAAAACACCCGAAAGCAGAAGCCTCTCCATTTCCCAGACACCCAGTGGATTGGACAGCCATGCACAGAGCTATTAATATATGGATTATTGCATCCAAACAACTGTGCAGAGAGAAACCTCCAGCCCAGGGAAGGACATCTTGTTTGCAGCTGCCAGGGGGTTATTCCGGGAAGAGTTGCCCAGATAAAAATTGATTGCTGGATGAATTCCACTCCTTTGGAGCTCAGATGTGACAGAGCCTTTGTAGCAAAGCCCAGGAGGCTGGAAACCTTTCTGGGAAGACGGGAACCCTGTAAATGATTTCCTGTGTTAAAAGAACTACAAGAGGGATCCGTGCCTTGGGCTGCGAGTTCAACAGGTAACGTGTGTTTGGGCCACCTGGAGCTGTGTGTGTGAGTTCAGGGCTAAAGTTGGGATTCATTCATCATTTGGGAGCTTGAGAAAGTCTGGAAGGGCCTGGGAAGAGTTTTATGTGCATAAATAATGGGGGCTTTCTTGCTATTTGTCCCCTTGTGGACTCCAGCAACATCCTGGACTGGGGTGGGGGGAGCAGGAGGGACCCTCGTGCCTGTGGACACTCCTTTTGCACATTTGATTTGGTTGTTGGTGCTGCCACAGAAGCCCCATGCAGGCAGGAATTATCCACCTGAGAGCAAATCCAGCTTAGGTTTGCACTTTGCAAATGTCCACTTGGCTGATATGACCTAAAATACCCACATTTGGCCTGGGAAAGGGTGTCCTCAGGAGTTATTTTTTCTCCCAGGCTGACCCTTCAGCCTGGATTTGCAGTGGCAGAGCTCAGAGGGACAGGCTGCATTTTTGGAGTAGGAGGATGCTACCAAATTCCCTGGAAAGGTGCAAATACCCTACAAGCAGAACGTTGTTGTGTCAGAGCCTGGAGGCAGTGAGGGCTGAGCCCCATGGCTGGGGTCTTGGTTTTGCTCTTATATTACATTTTCTAGTGGGATCTCTAGGGAAAATCCCAGCAGCTCTTCCCAGCCTCCCATTTTGCCTGTCCTGGAACAGCCCCCAAGGAACCCTTGGAGTTTGGGCTTTGCCCCTGGCCAGGGCTCAGCCACAGCTATTTTACCGCCTGATGGGGATCTGTGCTGGAGATGGACAGGATTCCCAGCCTGGAGCCCTCTCCTGGAGGAAAAGGGAGCTTTGCTGCCCAGAGAGGGAGAGCAGGAGAGGCAGGATGGGCACATCCTCCTGCAGCCAGAATTTGGGGGCACCACTGGCGTTTGGGAGGTCTCTGGCCAGGCTGAGAAGGGGAAGACAGGGGTGTCTGGGGAGGCAGCCCCGGATCCCGCTCTCCCAGAGCCTCTGGATAATTCACATGGATGTTATTAGAGTTATTGCAGTGCAACCTGTGCTTGTGTCCCCCTGTCTTGTCCTGCCTAGCTCTCCTGCCCCTCTGGTCCCAGCAGCGTTCTCCTCTCTGGAGAGCCCCTGGACACCCCCATCACCCGCCTGAAGAGCAGTTTTTGGGGTGATGCAGGTTGGGACCATCCACCTCTGTCAGAGGAGGGAGCTGATCCAGCATCTCCCCTCTCTGGTACCTCCTGTAAGGGGGGGTTCCTTCAGCCCTTAAGACTTCAGAAGCCAGCAGCAGCTCCCGTGGCATTCCTTTGGCATTCCTGGCTCCAGAGGCACGTGCCAAGGGGTTTTTGGGTGCACCAGGCTGGACCCTTCCCAGGGTAAGGCAGAAAGCCCAGATATTCCCAATATCCAAGGGAGCAGGGCAGGCAGAGGCCCAGGGGACCTCCAGGTGGGATCAGCAGCTCCTGCCATGAGGCCCCTGCAGGCAGGGGCAGGAGCTGGGCTGGGATCGGGGGATCGGGGCTGGATAAACCTCAGCCCGGCCGTGCTCTGCCAGCCTTTGGTTCAGCTCCTGGGCGAGAACAAACTCCACTCCCCGGGATCCGAGGGGCTGGAGCAGAACTTCCCAGCGGGCTGAACCCCTCGGACCCCTGTGCAGGACACGGGACCCCGCGGCCGCCCCTCGCTGCCCCATCAGCGCCTCCAGCTCACGTCGGTTTTGCCTCCCCAGAGCCGTGACAGCTGCCAGAGGTGGTTTTTTCCTGGCCGGCGGCTGGAATCGCCTTTCGCAGCCCTGGGTGCGGGGCTGACCACTCCCCCTCCCTTTGAATAGGCAGCCCTGCCGCACACACGATGGGATTTCCATCCTCTCCGGCGCGCAGGATACACCAGGTAGTTGGGAAGAGAGCGGAGACAAGTGTGGGAAGCCGTGGAGGACTTAAGATTTTCCCTGGGTTTTCCAGCTGAGTCGTAAGTGGAGGGGGAAGAGAGGCTCTTTAAACTCTTTTGTGGGTTGGAGGTACCAGGAAATTTTCAGGGTATCTCAGATTTGTTTTGTTGGTGATTTACTCTTCCTCTCCCCATTTCCAATCTCACCCAGTTACTGATTTGTGTGTTTGCTACTGCAAGGTCTTATAGAAATGTCTGAGCTGATGCTTTCCTTCAAAAATCCCCTTTTTTAAAATATCAGGTATATAAATTTGATATGGATATTTAGGGGAATATTATTTTTTTCCTTGTCTAGGCAGAAGGCTGTGCCTTAGCATTTGTACAATGGATTAAATTTGTAGTTCCTTTTATGTTTTGAGTTGTAATTTGGGTTTGAAAGGAGGTTGGTTTGTATTTGCTGTGAGGGAGGGGAGAATCCAAGTGCTCGGGGTCGGATGTTCACTCCTCACATGGAGTAGCCCCTCAGACAGGGGCAGATTCCTGCCTTGGAGGGATCTTGGAAGGCATTTGCTGTGACACCTGGGTGTGTTTTCCCCAGCAATGCCATCCCCCCAAGGGCACACGGTGCCACAGGTGCCAGCCCTGGCCGGTGGGAGGATGTGCAGGGTGGCAGCCCCGGGGATGTGCTGCTGTGCCACTGCCATTCCCTGGGAAGGGCAGAGCCTGCCCTGCCAGCCCAGGCAGAGGGAAGGGGGAGTCCCTGAGGAGCCCAGCCAAGGCCTTCCCCCTTCCCATTTGTCTCTAAATCATTGCTTTGCATGTGGCCACTCACTGGGTATTACAGCCACCATCAACTTCCCATCCTGGGCTGTCAACTGACACCTTTGGGGGCTGTGGGCTGGCTCCAGAGTGGTTTCCTGCACAGCCTGCTCATGCTGCCTCTCATTCTGCTGGTTTTCAAGCTTTCCCCTGCCTGTCATGTACATAATTTCCTGAAAAAACTGATTTTTTTTGGTCTCCCCAGTCACTTTTGGGGATGAACCCCCTCACCCAGGGGCTGGGGGGTGTGTGGGTGCATTTTGTGCCCCCAGCACTGGTTTATGTGTGTGTGTCCCCCTTGTCCTAGGCTTCACTGTAGAGTTTTGGGGTACCACATGCTCCTCCAAGGCAGAAAACTGTCTCCTTCTTTATACATCTGGCCCAGAGAAATGAAGGGTACCCTCCCTTTCCACAGCAGTTTGGGTGCCTGGGGAAGAGAGGGGCTCTCAAAGCACCATCAGACCTGGGCAGGCTGGTCCCAGTTGTCCTGCTGGGGGTCCTGCAGGGATCCTGGAGCACAGCACAGCCTCCCAGCTGGGCTGGCAGTCCCTGTGCCAGGGGCAGCCTGGGCTCTGGGCTCTGGGGAACATGCTCCTTGTGGTGTCAGAGCCTTCCCTGGGGCAGGGAATCCCTCCTTGCTGGCTGGGAACCCACCCCATTCCCCAGATCCCATTCGCTCCCCTGGGCTTTGTCCCGGTCGAGGCCCTGGCCCATGACATTGTGCTCTGAGGCTGCTGCTTCACAGGGGCAAATTCAGGAGTGAAGGAACAGATGACCTAATTAACCTGCCCTTCACATCTCCCTGCAGTTGCAGGAGCTGCTGCAGCAGCATGATTTAATGGCAGCAGCCCCTCTGGTTTAGCATCCCTCCTAAACCCCTCTGCCTGCCATGACCCGGCTGTCAGCTCACCATACATCTGCTGGGCTGCTCAGGGGGGGGGTTACTTCAGCTTAATTATAAATTAGCAGCTGAGTAATTGATGAATGAACAGGGGAAAGGAGAAAGCTAAACAAAAAACAGTTCGCTACAAGCACAGAGAGCAAAGGCACACGTGTAAGGGAACCGTCCTGGCACTGTCTCACGACCACTGTCACCCAGCCCGGCCAGCGTTTATCCAGCCAAATGGGAAGGCTCTTGAGATCCCATCATATCTCCTTCAGATCTGACAGGCACCGAGGGAAGAAAGAGCCCAGCTGAAGCAGATGGGATCTGCTGACAGGCGGCCCCTGCCCCATCCTTCCCAAAAAACTCCTCCGGACGCGCTAATCCCGGGGCAGTCCCCGCCCCGCAGTTAAGATAGTGCTCAGACCCTCTCCCCCTCACTTTCCCCGGGTGACCTCGGCCAGGTCGTTTAACCTCTGGGAGTATTTACAGCGGGTGCAGAAGGGCAATTACCTCTCTATTTACCATATTTACTCTATTTACAATTGCTACTCTATTTACCATTGTTACTCTCTTTATCATTCCTATTCTATTTACCTTTGCTACTCTATTTACCACTGTCACTCTATTTACAATGGTAAACTGTTGCTCTATTTACCATTTTTATTCTATTTACCATTCCTATCTCTTTACCACAGCAGTATTTACTGCCCTGCCTGCTTTCCCTTCACTAAATCAGCTGTTATCTGCAGGATCACTACAAAGTTTTGAAATCCTAAGAACTGTGGGATTTCCAGCAGTTAAAAAGCACGGATTGTGACTAAAGGAAGCACACTCATTTCTGCTGCTCATGCTCCTGCCTTAGGGATGCTCCTTTTATTTTAAGCTGGTGCCAGGGTTTGATGAATTGAAGGGGTTTTTAACATGCCAATGGATCAACAAACACTCCCTCCCCTGAGAACTGAGCTGGCAGGAGGCCTGGAAAGTGCCAGGATGCCAGGGGTTAAAGACCTGTGGAAGGATGTCATTTCCACCAGCTCTTCTCCCCACCCCCTCAAAGATGATGAATTATTCCTTGATGGATAAATCAAGCGGCTATCACGGAGCAGCTCTGGGGCAGGAGCTGCCAGCCCATGGGGAAGGGGCTGGTTTGCCTTTTTAAAGTCTTCATTCAGGCTCTTGAAGCCAGAAACACTTTGGTGGGGTTGCTGGTGCTGCCCCATCCTCCTGGAGTGACCCTGTGGAAAAGGAATCTTCCTGGTTTATTGGGATGGAGGAAAAGCTCCCGGAATCCCGGTGAGCAGCTGTCCCAGCTGTGCCACCCTGCAGGGACACCCTCACTGGGTGCCCAGCTGGGGCTCAGGGTGTGGGGTGGGCAGAAGCTCAGTGTGGTCCTACAGCTCAGAAACTGGGGACCAGTCGGAGCCTCTGCATTTTACAACATTAAACTGGGAAACAGAGATGGGAATCTGTTGGTTCTGCCACTGGGAAGCCACTGTGGCCTCACTCCACTTCCCTCTCCCCATCCTTAAAACAGTATAAAACTAAAACATTATATGAAAATATTGTGAAGTGTCTTCATATATCCAACAGGCAAAGTTTGTTTTGTTCTAATGTATATTTTAAACTCCTTCCCAACTTTTGAAAGGGGGAGTGTGTGTGTGTGTGTTAATCATGAGGACAAACAGCGTTTCCCTTTTAAACTAAGCTCGGTAATTGATTTAAAATAATAATGATAAAAAAACCTTGTAAAAGAGGAGGGATGGATGTTGAAATGAAATTAAAATTTTAATTCAGTTTAGAAATGACCCAAGAGTCTCGTAGCTTTGGCTGGTACTTGATCAATTCCCAAAATAAATGCTGTTTCTCCCACACGTGTTTTCACAATAAGACACGAATAATAAGGGCAAACAATAAGGCTGAAGTCAAGCTATTAAGTCATTAAGGATTTTACCAAATGGGTCTGATTCCCCTCTATTAATTACCAGCTCTCTGCAAGCTCTGGATCAGGATTATCTGGGGGTAAATCTGCAGTGATTTCCTCCATCTCAGCCAAGTTACCTGCCCTGATGGCTCTGTCCTCAGCTCAGCTCAGCTCAGGGCCCTCATCAGAGCTGTCTGACAGCATCCAGGGGAGGGGAGGAACTATTTAGGCTCTTATTAGAGGAAGTTAAAGAGAAGCAAAATATCTCTCAAACATCAGGGAAACTTGCTGACAGTAAGAGACGTATTGGGCTGTGAAGTAGTTTCCTCTGGGAACTGGTGGAAGTTCTGTTAAAATTAGCCTGGACACAGCACAGCAGAGCTCCCTTTCTGCTTCCTCTGGCCTCCTCTTCCATACCTGCTTTTCCAGAGCACAATTATTCCGTGCACAGGATCCTTTTCTACCAGGGCCTGTCATTTAGTGGGTGGCATCTCTGCCCATGGAGGTGGGTTGTAAAGAGATGATCTTTAAGACCCTTTCCAACCCAAACCATTCCATGATTCCAGGTCCTTTTCACAGACTAGAGCCTCTGTCTCTCTGTACTTTAACCACTATCACCCACAAAACCTGCATCAGGTTGGGGGACTGATTTAACCTGCATTTAGGCTGGACTTGTCTTCAACCCCCAGGGGTGGGAGTGCAAACAGCTGCCGAGGTTTGTGTTGTGTTTCTGCCCCTCACCAGTGATTTTAACAGCACAGCTTGGTGGGGAAAGGAAACCAAAGAGCAAACTGGCTGTGAATCTCTCGGAGCTGCTGCCTAGAGATGATAATTCACCTCTCCCAGGCTCGGGAGGGGGTTGCTGGTGCTCTGGTTAAATCTTATTGATATTCCTGAGTGCACAAAGCCTTGTCCTGGGTGTCAGGATGGGTTTGGTGCCTCTGCTGTCACTGCAGCACATGTGGCTTCGAGCAGCAGTGTGTGGCCACTTGCTGGAAGGTTCAGCTGGCAAGTGCAGCCTGAGAGATGCAAACGACGCTCAGTGAGGCATGAAAGCAGCTCTCGAGAACCGTGGGACTCAGGTGTCTTCATCAAAGGCAAAAAAACCCCAGAGCAAACCCCAACTGCCTATTGCACAGGCTGCAGAGAGCAACAAAACTGCTCCCAGGAGCTGCTGCTGAACTGCTCTTTGAGGGCTGTAACTCCTCACTCTCCGACACGTGTGTGGCTCTGAAACAGGTGAACCAGCCCCAGGGTTTCTCTGCCTCCATTTCAGTGTCTGTCGTGTTCTGTGCAGTTAGGCAGCACTAATCTTGGCTTTAGGGCAAGGTCAGTTCACGTTTACCTGAGATGGTTTACATGTCCTGAGGGTGAGGATCAGGGGACCAGCGTGTGGGACTGACAGCCTTGAGCTTCCTTAGGGGATGCCCTTCATTCCAGGGATACTTCATCTCTGGGAATGTCCAAGGCCAGGTTGGACGGGACTTGGAACAACCTGGTAAGTGAAAGGTGTCCCTGCCCATGGCAGGAGGTGAAACAAGGTGGTCTTCAAGGTCCTTTCCAACCCAAACCATTCTGGGACTCTGTGATTACACAGAAAGGGGCTCCAGCACCGTCTGTGTCTCCCCAGCTGCAGCTTCAGCTGCAAAGAGACTGAAGCAAACGTGTTTTAACGCCTCGTTAGGGCTGGGAGGGCGTGCACAGATGCTGGGATTAGTTAAGGCTCCTCAGCCACAGTAACTCACACTCGGTGTGGTTTTGGGTACAGCACAAACAGAAATGGGCTCGTTGTTCTTCCACCACCTCGGTAGTTTTCAGTTTTGTGAATTAAAAAAAGAAAAGTTTTTCAAAACCAACAATGCCGGTGTGAGAACAAGAGTCAGTAGTAACAGGCAGGAAATGATGATGATCATTTAATACCCTGCACACGCAGGTGTTCCGTGTTTGGCCATTACTCACCGAGCAGGGGGAGGCAATGTCGGGGTCCCTGTTTGCTGAGGTGGTGAGTGAGGCACGGCCACAACAGCTCTGCCCTGCCCTGGGGGCTGGAGAACTGCTGGCCAGCCCTGGGAGCAGAGGGAAGGCTGGGAGCAGATCCCAGTCCTCCAGGAGCTGTTCAAGGGGCCGGTGCAGGGTTGGAGCTGAAGGTAATGTGGCTGTGCTGGTTCTGTGGAGAAGGATCAAGCACAAACCTTGTGAAACACAAGTCTGATGAGGGGCTGAGGGAGTTGGGGGGGGGCTCAGCCTGGAGAAAAGGAGGCTCAGGGGACACCTTCTGGCTCTGCAACTCCCTGACAGGACGGGGGAGCCAGGAGGTGTCAGGTTCTGCTCCCAGGGAACAGGGGACAGGAGGAGAGGAAACGGTCTCAAGTCGCACCAGCGAGGTTTAGGTTGGATATCAGGGAAAATTTCCTCACCTGAAGGGTTATCCAGCACTGGCACAGGCTCCTCAAGGCAGTGGTGGAGTCACCTTCCCTGGCATTGTTGAACACTGTGTATATGTGGTACCTGGGGATGTGGTGTAGTGGTGAACCTGGCAGTGCTGGGGAATGGTTGGATTGGTGATCCCAGAGGACATTTCCAACCCTCATGACTCTGTGATTTTATTCTGAGATGACTCAGACAAGTGTTTGCATCTGCAGTGGTTGCATTTGGCAGCTCAGGGCTCTGCAGGAGCCCGGAGGGGTTTCAGAGGAGCTGGAGTTGCTCTGTCCCCTCTGCTTAAAGCAGCTCCTCATCCCTCAGGCTGTGCCTCTATTCCCAGATGGAAGCAGCCATTCCCTTGGCTCCCAGGCACATCCTGCTCAGCCTCCTCCCCCTCTGCTCCTTCCTCCAGCACCTTTGAGTCACATCCACCAAAACCAAGTGCCCTGGTCCTGCACTTTCCACTGGGCACTTAAAGGAGAGAGGGAGAAACATCCACAGCTCTGATATCAGAGCCACACTGCAGCTCTTTCACCTCAGCCACACAAACGGGCTCCTGGATCATTAAATATTCCATCTAAAGAGCAGCTCTGGTAGGACTTGCTCACAGGAGTAAATCCCATGTGAGGAATGCCAGGCAAGGCAGAGATTTAGCAAGGCAAACATAAGCTAATCTGGGAAAACAGAGGATGTCTCCTGAAAACAGTAAAGTTCTTTGTGAAACAGGCTGGTTCTGACCAAGCTGTGACAGGAAAGGTGTTGAGCTCAACAAAGTGGCTTTTTTTTTTCTCTCTCTCAAAAGAAAAAAAATTGGCAACGATTTCCCACCGATTCTCCAGCAAAGGAAATATGATCTCATCTTCCCTCAGAGCAGCTCCATCAGCTTCCAGGTGATAATTCAGTCACCATTGTCAGGCTCTCCCCAGTTTACACTAATGGATCTGTGTGTTTGCATTGTTGATACAACCCATCTAATCACAGCATCTCCTCTTAATACAGATATTTTCCCCCTTTTCCAGCTCATACTCATTAAGGTGATGGTGTGCTCTGAGAAAGCAGGGATTATGACCGTGAGAAAGCAGGGATTTAGCTGCTTCTCTCACTTTTTGTGGCCTGTCATCTAATCCATCTCCATTTTTTCAGGCACCTCCAAGATGATGAGTTACTACATGGACACAACCATTGGCAGTGCAGCCCCTTATCCTTTGGCTCGACCTGGAGTGATGGTAAGGAACACCCAGGACAAGGGGGGAGAGGCTGGAGGAGGGTGGGTCTAGATCAAACATAAAGAAGAAATTCTTTACTACAAGGGTGGGGAGGCCCTGGCACAGGTTGCCCAGAGAAGCTGTGGCTGCCCCATCCCTGAAAGTGTTCAAGGTCAGGTTGAATGGGGCTTGGAGCAACCTGGGCTAGTGGGAGGTGTCCCTGCCCATGGAACTAAATGATCTTTAAGGTCCCTTCCAACCCAAACCAGTCTGGGATTCTACGAAAGAAAGGAGCTGGGGTTATTTTTCTACCCCAGCAGTGGGTTTTTCTCCAGCCCACTGAGAGGGTTTGGTGTCATCCACCGAGTACTCCAAGGTTTTAGGCAGCTCAGAACAGCTCCCAAATTCCCAGTGTTTATCCAGAGCTTATCTGAAGCTCTGGAGCCTGCAAACCTCCCCTGGAAATGGGATCCTACATCGGATTTCCTGCGCTTGTGTTGGGAGGAGGGTTCTTGGAGGGCCCATTGTCCCAGTGCCTCCGCCGGCCGGGCTGACCTTCACCTGCAGGGACGAGTGTGGGGGAACAGCACAAAGCACAGCTTTGGCAAAGATTCCCTTGCTTTTCTGGGGGTTTGGCACAATTTTGGTGCTCCCTCTGCTGAGCCAGCTCTGTTCTGTGTGGGCAGTTGATGGGCAGTTGTATATAATACAATTTGCAGTGTGATCCTGGACATGGCCAGGCCAGTGACCAGCAGCTCTGGGACAGGCTTGGCAGTGCCTTAAGCCTTTTCTAGAGAAATCAGACCCAGATTTAGAGAAATCAGACCCAGATTTAGAGAAATCAGACCCATATTTAGAGAAATCACCTCCACATTTAGAGAAATCTGACCAATATTTAGAGAAATCACATCCACATTTGGAGAAATCACCCATACTTAGAGATATCAGGCCCATATTTAGAGAAATCAAACCCATAAAGATATCACCTCCAAATTTAGAGAAATCACCTCCACATCTAGAGAAATCACCTCCACATCTAAAGAAATCAGACCCATATTTAGAGATATCACCTCCATATTTAGAGAAATCTGACCCATATTTAGAGAAACCAGACCCATATTTAGAGATATCACCTCCATATTTAGAGAAATCAAGCCCACATTTAGAGATATCAGACCAATATTTAGAGAAGTCAGACCCATATTTCGAGATATCAGGCCCATATTTATGGAAATCACCTCCAAATTTAGAGAAATCACCTCCATGTTTAGAGAATTCAGACTAATATTTAGAGAAATCATCTCCATATTTAGAGAAATCACAGAACACTTGCTGAAAAGCACAATTTTCACCAAAATAGGAAGAAAAGGCCACTCTGAGCCTTGAAATTTTGCAGCTCCATATCTTCCCTTTAAATGGTTCTGAGTGTGCATTTGGCTTTTAAATATTGATTGGAGATGAAGCAAAGCCATTTCCCTTGTGGGGAAATGGTAATAATAATAAAAAATTAAAACATCCTGCATTTATTTATAGGTATTTGTATGTTATTATCCTCTTTTAAAGAGATAAACACTTAAATGCAACATATATATTATATGGTATATATGTATATACATGTACATGTATACGGTAAATATATATATAAGGTATATACACACATATATATACTACATATTTATGGTGTGTACATATATATACACACTATAGATACAGATATTTATAAATATATATGTATAAAATAGGTATGTACAGAACAAAATGAAAATTATATCCTGGGATTGTTTGTGAATTGATAATCTTAAAGGTTTTTCCCAACCCAAACAATTATAAATACTCCATATCTTTGTATATATAATAGAGATATTTTCTTTACAGAGGCTGAATCTAACTTCATACACAATAAAAATGAAAGTATAATTCATATTGAGTTCTAGCCTAGGATTACATATGTGTGGGTATGTAAATACTTATATCACACATATAATGTGCATATACACATATAATGTATTATATGTAAGTGATATAATATAATAATATGGTGTATTATATATATGGTATATATAGATGATATATATAGATGGTATATTATATATATTATAATATGGTATGTTATGTAATATAAATGCAATAATACATAGTTTATATAAATATGCATGTGTATATATGTAAATATATGGGTATCTATGTATATAAATACACATGTGCACATAGGAGATATATATCTCATACACACATTAATACCTTTATGTGTACACACAGGTATGCCTGTGGACACAAAAATACAACCAATACAAATACAAATAACCCAAATACAACCCCAAATACCCCAAATATAAATAACCCAAATGTAAATATAACTAACCCAAATACAAATATAAATACAAGTGTAATGATCACAAATAATGTCAGCATAAATAGGAACAGGAACAGACACATGGCAGCTCACCCCACAGCACGGGGACCATAATGCCTGGGCAGGGCTGTGGCTTCGGCACCCCCCCAGCACCCTCCTCATTTCTGGGGGGTATTGGGGCTCCTGCTTGTGCTGCCAAAAAATCCCCGTTCCAGTTTGGGGGCTGGAACAAAGCCTGGCCATGAGGGGTGTCCTGCTGGAGCCCCTCCCAGCCCACCCTGCTGAGCAGGGCCCCGCTCTGCACCTTTGCTTTTCCCTCCCCTCTGTTCAGAAAGGCCCCTTTTGCCTCCCCGTGTCACCCCTCAGTGACAGTTTTTGGGAGCACACCCTGTAGGAGCGGGGCTCGCTGCCTGCTTTGGGGGAAGCTTCGCTGCCACCTCGCCCTGGGTGTCTCTCTCGGGTCCTGCTCCGCTGACACTTCCCCTCTCCCTCTTCCAGAAGGCGGGAGCCGCCGGTGCCTGCGAGGATCCCTGGGTGAGCTGTGGCTTCCAGGCCTCCTGCTGCCCACCCCGGCCCTGCTGCCCGCTGTGGGACGAGCCCAGCACGCAGGAGGTGCCCACGGGGCTGGAGCACTACGGCACAGGTAGGACACTGGGGGTGCCGGGGGGGGCTCGGGGGCATCTTTGGGTGAACAACCAAACCTAAAGCCCCTCTGTGCGCTGTTTGGGGTCCAGAGTGTCCTCCTGGTCTCCTTCCTCCTACATTTGCTTTCTGCCCCAGTCCTGGCTTTCTTTTTTGGTTTTTTTTGCCCTTAATGCATCCCCAAGGCACAGCATCACCACGCTGGTGCGCTGGGGTCAGTGCAGATGGGGCCAGAAAGCAGATAAACCCCTTAAAACTGCTTTGTTCAACTATTCCTCTCCTGTCAGAGCAAAGCTGAAGGATGAGAGCTTCCTTCTTCCCTGCCGTGGTGTGGGAGAACTTCTCTCCTCTTTCAAGTGGTTATTTTGCTGGGTTTTTTGATGTTTTGAAGTCCTGCATTCCCCTTGCATTTAGGGACAGCAGCCCTGGTTGCTGCTTGCTGGGATCTTCCCAGCCATGGGGGTCTCCAGGAGGATATCGTGGGCAGGGTGGACCTGCCAACCTGCTGCTTGCATCTTCAGCATTTCTCATGGCATTTGCAGGACTGATGTCCTGGTGAGTGGCTTTGGAAAGGGCCATTCATGGAAGGCTGCAGGGAAATGGGGACTCACAAGTTTTCATTCCACTGTGGTTGTAATTTTGAGTCTCTTGTAGCTCCATGCCTTGCACTGGCACAGGTTTCCCAGAGAAGCTGTGGCTGCCCCATCCCTAGAAGTGTCCAAGGCCAGGCTGGACGGGGCTTGGAGCAACCTGGGCTAGTGGAAGGTGTCCCAGCCCATGGCAGGGGATGGGACAAGATGAGCTTCAGGGTCCCTTCCAACCCAACCCCTTCTGGGATTCCATGATTCCTTGGCAAGGTGATGTCACAGTCTCCAGGTCCCCCAGCTGGAGAGGTGTGGCCATCCTGGTTGCCATGTGTGCCCAGCTGAAGCCATGCCCTGGTGGTGCTGCAGGTTGGGCTCCTCTGACACATTCAGAGCCCAAAAGCCGTTACAAAGTCACCGCTGACTAATTCTTGCCCCACACGTTGTTCAACACCTGAATCTTCAAGCTGAGCTTGCACTTTGGGCTGCTTTTGTGGAAGGGGTCCCTGCCCATGGCAGGGGGGTGGAATGAGATGGTCTTTAGGGTCCCATCCAACCCAAACCATTCTGGGATTCCAGAGCAGACCAACCCAAACCACTCCTGCATAACCAACTGGCAGCAGATGTGATCATGCAGGCAGGTGGGACAGGGAACAGTTTTAAACTAAAAGAGGAGAGATTTAGGTTAGATATTAGAAGGGAATTCTTTACTCACAGGGTGGGGAGGCCCTGGCACAGGTTGTCCAGAGAAGCTGTGGCTGCCCCATCCCTGGAAGTGTCCAAGGCCAGGTTGGAGCAATATGGGATAGTGGATGTCCTTGCCCGTGGCAGGGGTGGAACAAGATGGAATTTAGGTCTCTTCCAACCCAACCCATCCTAGGATTCTGTGTCAGGTGGGCAGTTGTTCTCCTGCCCCTGGGATGGGTGATGGGACCCCAGCCCAGAGCCCTGTGGTGCTGTGGCAGAGCAGAGGGCTCAGGTACAGCCTGGCACGGGCACAGAACTGAGGGAAAGGGCTCAAGTTACACAAATGTGACCTTTGCAAAGGGCCAATATGAAGTTTATGTTTCACTTTAGTCCCACATAAGCCTGTCTTGAAGCACTTAAATCCCATGTAAGCCTTGGTATGGCATGTGCTGCTCTCCTGTGGCTTGTTCCAAGCTCGTTAGTTCTTCACATTGGCCCCTTGGGGAGGCAGAACCCTGATGTTCAGAGACTTTTTGCAGCTAAAGAGTACAGCAGAACCAGGGACTGTTGTCAAATGTACAGTCTGAAATCTCTCCTTGGCAAAGATTCAGGCATTTGGGTTTTTTTTTTACATTCTCCTTTGGTGAGTGCTTGTGTGTGAGCAGGAGGTGGACACAGAGAGCTGTGCCTGTGACTGGAGCAAAGCTCCTCTGCCTATTCCCAGCCCTCCTTATTCCAGCTATTTGCTCAACTCCTGTGGGTGACCTCTCTCAGCATGATGTCAGCTCAGCTCTGATGAAATCTGCCCCGGCAGCATTTGGATTTGCTCAGACATTTTGCAAATCTGTGCCTGGAAAGTTTTCTTAGTGGTTTTTTTTCCCTCCCCTCTCCCCTTTTCTGTGGAAGTGCTCTCTCCAGGGACCAACATATCTGCAGCCCAGATCTTCATTACCCCACGCTGGCTCTGTGAAATGTCCTCTTCCAGAGGCTGGAGCCTCCTTCAAACCTCAGTGAGGCCAGGGAAAGAAACTCAAGTTGGCATTGTCTTCCACAGCTTTTGATCAAACTTTTGGCACTTTGGCACAGGTAGAACAGGCTCCTGGTTCTCTTGCAAGACCTAAGGGTCACTTTTCAGTTCTGCCCGTTGCAATGCAAGGTACTCTTTCTCTGATTTGTTTTTTAGTGCTGCTGTTTCTTCAGTCTAGAGCAGTTTCTAATTTTAAACGAGAGGAAACTCTCATTTGTATATAGGGCCAGGAACAGTTTTCATTTCTCCTTTGTGTCTCGGGTGCACATTAAAACCATTTGTCATCTATTCTTCTGGTGTACTAGAGGCTATTTTGGTTTTCATGGTCTCGATGTTGGTGAAAGAAACAAGTCAACAAGGAAAATGCAAGTGTGAATATATCCCCTTGCAATAGAAACCACACTATTTCTAAAAGTTTGAGAGCTGCCTTGTGTTTAGAGGAGATGTTTTGCCTTTGAAGCTTGGCTGAGTTTATTTACACTGTGCTTGAGGCTGATAAGATTATTCAGTGATATGGAGAAAGGGAAGCCTGATGTGGATTTAGCTGTAGATGAAGACAAGAAGGGGTGGAGTTTTTTTTGTTTGAAAGGCCAAAATTTGGCAATGGGCCAGAGGCAGTTTTATTTGTTAGTTTGCTGCCACAGTCTGTGGGGCACATGTTGGGAACATCACTGCCCTGAGAACCAACCAGGGTTCACAGCCAGAGAAAGGCACATCCCAGAGGTGACAGAATGAATCCAGCCAGAAGGGAACTGCTGCCTGTGTGTGGACAGGAGCTTTGCTCCTTGCACAGGTGGGATCAGGGCTGGAAAGGTCACTGCACCTCAGCTGATCCATCTGCCAGCCCAAAGAAATGCCACGGGCCTGCCCGAAGTGGCAGCACTGCCGAGAGGATGCTGAGAGTCACACTTATGTTTCATTCATAAGGAAACAGTATCCTGATATTACTCCCTGGCTGTATTTTTTTGGATTATACAAGGTTAGGCATAAAGCTGGAGTGAAGGAAAAGATTTGATAATGGTATTATCAAATTATTATGGAGCTCTGAGCAACCTGATTTTGTGGCATCCTGCCCAGGGCGGGGGGTTGAAGTGAGATGATCTTTAAGGTCCCTTCCAACCCAAACCACTCAGGGATTCTGTTCTTCCATGATAATTTCAACATGGATACAGCCCTGGCTGCGCTGCCTTTCTGAGCCAAGGCCACTGTGACAACCCCTTCCCCCCTGGCCAGGTTTGTTTTCCTCAGTGAGAGGGGAGCTAAAGCTGTTGTTGATGGCAGTGAGGATGGAAGGACACTGGCTGAAGTTTCTACGACTGCTGTGCTGAATTAGCACCCTTGGAATGAAGGTGTTCCCAGCCTTTTGGATACTACTGGAGTATTTTGAGGAGTGATCTTACTTTCAGTGAGAAAGGAATCCCAGAATCCCAGAATGGGCTGGATTGGAAGGGATCCTCAAGCCCATCTCGTTCCACCCCTGCCATGGGCAGGGACACCTTCCACTAGCCCAGGTTGCCCCATCCAACCTGGCCTTGGACACTTCCAGGGATCTTTTGTAGAGGAAAAGGCAGAGCTGGTCCCTCCTGGGCATCAAGTCCCTGGAGCCTGGACTGGTTTGGGCAGGAAAGCAAAGCCCTTGTAGCCAGAGCAACACATCCTAGGGTGCTCTGCCCCAGCAAAGCAGGGATGGATGTGCCCCCACCCTACTGACCCTGTGAGCTCCCTCCCAGCCCAGCTCAGCCTGGAGCCAGCCAGGAGTCCCACAGGACCTCCTGCAGCCCTGGGGAGCTCTCCCTGCCTTTCCCCACGTGGCCCCCTCCTCCTGCACGAGTCCTGCTCTTTTCCCGCTGGAGAATCCCGGAGGAAAGTGCTTTCTGGGAGCGCTTTCTGGGCCGGCTTCCAGGCCCACGCTCGGGGAAGGGGCTTGGGGAGGAGGAGGAGGGTGGGGGAAGGTGAAAGCTGACCGTGCTCAGCCCGATGGCTTCTCCAGCTGCAGCACATTTTCCGAGCGAAGCTTTTTTTTCTTAAAAAAAAAAAATCTGCGTTTTTTTTTCCTTCATGTCCTTTTATCCTATTTTTAACTGTGGCCTCCTTCCTTTTCTCAGCCTCCTCCAACACTTCCCCCTCCCCTGCTGCTGCTGCCTCCCCCGCACGCTCTGCTCTCGCAGAGATGAATGGGAGTCTTTTCACAGGGCAGCACAGCTGCCTGTGGCTGAAGCCTGGCAGGACATCCCAGCCCTTCTCCTGGGCCGGCCAGGATCTCCTCTCCATCCTTACTAAACCAGGAGCAGACAGGGGAGGACGTGCAGGAAGGTGAAGGGAAGCAGAACAGTGGGAAAAGGATGAGCCACTGTGGGGAGGGATGAGCGAGAGGGTGATGGAGGTTAATTCATCTCACTGGATCTTAATTCATCTCACTGGATCTTAATTCATTTGGTGGCTCAACAAAAGCCCTGCACAAACTCCTGCCTCTGCCCCACCTGCTGCCCCATCCCCCTGAGCTCTGCCAGGGGATGGATGAGCCCTTTCTGCTGGGCTGGGGCACCCCTCTGGCTGAGCTGGCACAGCCTTTTGTGCTCTGCAGCTGTTTGTAGCCTGGTGGAATGGGTTTTCCTTTCACTTTTCCTTGGTGGCATCTTTGGGTGTTTTGTTGGCTCCAGTTCAACCTTCTCTCCTGGGGCACTCTGGGCTTGGGGAAGGACACACGGAATTTTCCCTGTTAAAGGCACTTTCCAACCTATTGGTGGAGGGAGAAGATCCCTCAATGCTTTAGGAATAAATTTGGTGGAGGGAAAAGATCCCTCAATACCTTGGGAATTAATCTGGTGGAGGGAAAAGATCCCTCAATACCTTGGGAATGAATCTGGTGGAGGGAAAAGATCCCTCAATGCCTTGGGAATGAATTTGGTGGGGGGAAAAGATCCCTCAATGCCTTGGGAATGAATTTCAGAGCCCTGTGGGCTGCCTGTGGTGTCTTAGACTGCCTGTGCAGGATGCTGAGCAGTCCCTGGTTTGCTCTTCAGGTCAGTGGGAGCTGGGATATCTTCTTTGTGTGGGTCCTGGTTGTTTCCCAGGTGAGGAACACACACCCAGGTGATGCTGTGACACTCAGTGCTGCTCTAACCTGCTGCAACTCAGCACTTGGAGGGGTTTATTTGCTCTGAAGCAACAGAATGACAAAAATCCAGGCTTTCACTTTTCCATTTGTTTCCTGCCTGACTCTGGAAAATTCCTGGTCAAAACCCAAGGGAGCTCCCTGGGTCATCACCAGAGAAGGAGCTCTGAGCTCTTTTCCCACTTGGCTGCAGCCTGGATCAGCTGGGGAGCAGGGATCCTTCTCGGAGCAGGGATCCTTCTCTGAGCAGGGGTTTGGTCCCCTGGATGGGGCTGGGTGAGAGCTGGAAGGTTCTTGCTTGATTTTTGGGAGAAACATGCTGATTTTTTGGGATCCTCAAATGTAACAGGGGAGTGGGAGCTCAGCAAGAGGCAAAACTCAAGTTGTGGAGCTGCACCTCCCAAAACTGAGCAGCTCCAGTGTGCTGTGGGGGAGGGATAACGGGATGGAGAGTCAAGGGGGAAAGGGATAAGCAACAAACTATCCAGGGCTTCCCTGGGCCCTTGAGGATGGCTGCAGAAGATGTCTGGTTTTGGGATGCTCTTGGAGTAGGATTGATCCCTGTGTAGGGATAGAGTGAGCTGGATGTACCTGTTTCTTTTTCCAGAGGAGGAAACCATCCTGCATCACCACACACTTACCTCAGGCAGGCCACACAAAGCACAACTGGGGGAGGGATTTGAGCTTTCCCAAGAAAATTTCCCCAAAACCAAGACCCCTGGGGATCCAGGGCAGCAGAGCAGCCTCTCTGCAGGGTTTGGGTTGCCGTGGGTGGGCTGTGCTGGGCTGGCAGGAGCAGAGGGAGCAGCATCAGGGAGAGCAGAAATACGGGACAGGCTGCCCAGGGAATCATGGAATGATCATCCTTGGAAGCATTCAAAAAACATGTAGATGTGGCCCTTGGGGACGTGGTTTAGTGGCTGGTTAACGTTGGGCTGGATGTTCTTAGAGGGCATTTCCAACCCTGATGATTCCCTGGTTGTTTTTTCTCTCTGGATGGACAATGGGATGCCAGGAGAGTCTGGGGACAGGGGGGCTGGGACCCTGCAAGCAGCCTGTTCCTCTCAGCTCCTGGCAGCACGGAGCAGCTCTCCCCCTCCAGATGTTCTGTGTGTTTATAGCTGCTGAGCAAGGCACTGAACTCTCTCATTAATACTTTTCTCTCTCTCTCCCTCTCGTCGAAGCCAGAAGTCTCAGCTCAGAGCTGCAGCTGGAAGGAGCTGGGGTGAGGGGTGGGAGAGAGGAGGGAGGTGGATGCAAACCTTCCATCCCATTCAACTCCCCCTCTCCCGCTTCCCTCCCCCCGAATCCTCCCAAAATACACATGCCCCAAAAAAAGAAAAACACTAGCAGATTTTTTATTTCAGAAAGTAAACACTTAGGCCATGGGGGTCTGGAGGTTATGGGAAAAGAGGAAACCATTGGGCTAATCAGGCCGGGACACACTTCCCCTGCTGAAATAAAGCAGAAATCCTTGCCTTGCAGGGCGCCGGCGCGTTAACCCTGGAGCTGCCAGGGAGGGGAGCTCTGGGGAGCTCTGGGAGCATGGCCCTGCCCACGCCTGCTCCCTCAATCCCTGGGTTTTAGCCAGGGGAAGCGTGACGGGGAAGGGGAGCCAGCGCTCTGCAGCAACCCTTTGGCATTCCAGCCCTTTGGGAACGAGCTGTTGGGAATTTTTGAGTAGGAAATGAATTTTTTTGCTCTGGTTTATGAGCCATCCTATAGAATTTCAGTGCTGTTCTTGCCTGAGAACTCTGCCTGAGAGGAAATCTTGCTCTGCTTGAATCAGCGAGATCGGGGTAATTTCTGCAGAGCTTTTCAGAAAGCTCCTTTTTCCATCCTTTTTAGATTTGCATGAGGTGTATAAGTGATTAGATCATGGATTCTTTGGTTGCAAACCCTTCAGGGAGGAATCCTTCCTGCTCTCTTTTCCCCCGGTGTCTGTAGAGCACACTGCACATGGGGCCTGGCTGGGACATGGCACACCTTGGTGCTCCTGCAGGACAGGGAATGGCTGCAGTCCAGCTGGGAGTGAGCTCATGGGCCCTTGGTACCAGCTTACAATCTCAGTTTACCCTCTCTGAGCCTGGCCTTGGACTTCCATCCCCAGGCCCATGGGGGGATTGTCGAGGTGTCCCATGCAGGGCCAAGAGTTGAACTGGATGATCCTGATGGGTCCCTTCCAGCTCAGGAGATTTTATGATCCTGTGATTCCACAGCTCCTGTCACAGCCTGAGCTGTGCACCAGGAATGGGTGTCACTCCCAGGTCTCACATCTTCTGGAACCACTGAAGCTCTGTGTGTTTTGGAAGGGCTGGATTCCAATCTCTAATAAATATCAGCAGCTGCCCATTGCTGTGACCTGGGTCTGTTTGACCACAGCTTGTCCCCGTGACTGCTCCCTGTCCATCCTGCCAGGCTTTCAGGGAAGTCTGGATAGATTTTTCACCCAGCTCCTTGTTGCACCCAGGCTACCTTGGAACCCAAAGCCCATCCCAGTGTGGTGGAATTCATGGCACAGCACCCTGAGCTCCCCCAGCCTTCCCTCTGCTCCCACTGAGTGGGACCAGGCTGGAAGCAAAAGCCGCATGGAACAATTTGTAGCCAAGTGAAAGTGATCTTTCCGTTGGCACCAGGGAGGAGGTTTTCCCTCATCCCTTGGAGGGTGAGTGGTGAAAGGAGCCATCACCGGTTCCTTGAGCCATCAGCCCAACTCTTGCAACATTCCCAGCAGAGGCAAATCCCAGATAGGCTGTGATAGGGAGTGCAGACCTGCTGTGTCCCACCCTGCTATCTCAAGAATGCATTTGAACAGGAGCTGTTTCTGCAGCCTCTGGAGGTCGAGGCTTCAGATGGAAATCAAGCTGGAGAGACAGTCCCAGAGGGCAAATTTCAGGATTTTTGGAGTTAGTGTTCAGCTCAGATAAGCCCTTGAGGGCTCAGATACTTTATCTGAAACTTATCTGAGCTATTTGCATCACTTCAGTCTGAGAAACTGCTGTCAGACATTTGGGGAGCGTTTGGTTGTATTGGGATGGTCTGTCTTTTCTTTGAATTGTTATTTCCAACACACAGACACCTCCAGGGGGGTTGGACTGTCCTGTGCCCCACACAGCTCCAGGAGCTGCTGTGCAGGCTGGAGAGAGAAAGAGCTGGAAGCAGAAATACCAGGCTTAGAGCCATGAAAGAGTAATGACAGCACTAGGATGAATATTCCTTGAAAGCCCGGGGAGGGATTGCACCTCTCTGCTCTCTTTCTAAAACTGAATAGAAACAGCTCGAGCTGCTGTTAATTGTGGGTGGAAATGATTCCTCCTTTTCAGAGCAGACCCAGGTCTGACCTTTCCATATGAGCTTTGTTAGATTCTGTTTTGTGCATGGGAAGTTTTTCACCTTCTCTGGAGCTCCTGGGGGGAAATATGGGATCTGTGCTCTCCCACTGCTCTCCCAGATCCCTCTTCATCCCTGCTTTGCAGCAATCAACTCCTAGACTGGGAAGATCCTGCAGTGCCTGGGCTGGATAAAGCACCATCCTCCTCCCAGAGAGTGGAATGGGTTCATTCCCCTGAGCTCTCAGCCCTGATGGCTCTTCCCCAGCATCCACAGTCACAGAATCATTGAATCCCAGGATGGTTTGGGTTGGAAGGGGCCCCAAAGCTCACTTTGTCCCTGCCATGGCCAAGGTCACCTTCCACTAGCCCAGGTTGCTCCAAGCCCCATCCAACCTGGTCTTTTTAGGGAGGAAGGGTTCTCAGGGATAGAAACAGCAGCCCTGGCTGACATCCTACAGCTGGGATCTGGGAGACCTTGGATACACGACTTAACAGACAGTCTTTAGGCATCTAAACCCCACTGCTTTCCATGGAGTGAGGTGCCTGAACCCCTCCCAAGGCTCCTGTGAGCCCCTGCACAGCAGTTTCTCACGTTGGAGATGCAGATGATTAATTCAGTGCACATTTTATTGCAATGCTTAATTCACTGAGGTCAGGAGAGTGACTGGGAGTCCCCAGGGAGCTGTGCTGTGCTTGAGCCTGCTCAACTCCCCCCCCCCCCCACGTCTGCAGCAACCCTTCCCTGCCCAGGGAAGCTGCTTCCAGCACATGCTGGAGCTCACCCAGCCCAGGGATGGACCTTCCCGAGGGGTTTGGGATCAATAGGCCCGGACAGAGCTGCAGAGGGGTTTGGGATCAGTAGGCCTGGCAGAGCTGAGGGGTTTGGGATCAATAGGCCTGGCAGAGCTGAGGGGTTTGGGATCAATAGGCCTGGCAGAGCTG
>NW_020884916.1:6064227-6072442 GCF_003945725.1 Corapipo altera | reverse complement strand
GCCTGGCAGAGCTGAGGGGTTTGGGATCAATAGGCCTGGCAGAGCTGCAGCCTGTGCATTGTTGGCTGTTCCACCACAGCTCAGAGGTGGTTCCTCCCCTGCAGCTGCAGGGAGGGACAGAGGGACAGGCAGGGCTGAGGGGCTGAGGAGCCCCTGCCTGTGTCAGGAGAAGAGTTTCCCTGTGCAAGAGCCACGGGAGACCTGCTTGCCGGCCTCCAAATGACTTGAGTGAGGTGTGGGAAAAGCTTGGGATGGAGGGTGGAATTTGCATTGTTTTCAGCACGAGGCTTATGGAAGGAGATGCTCCAGCCTTTAGGATGAAACTTCTGATCCCCTCTTAGAGCCAGGGCTCCTCTTTTGGGGTCTTTCCTTCCCCTGGGATGCTGCAAGGGCAGGTTGGGATGGAAAACCAGGATCTCTGCAACTCCCTGACAGGAGGGTGGAGCCGGGAGGGGGTCGGGCTTTTCTCGCAAGTACAAGTGACAGGACAGGAGGAAACGGGTTCAAGTTGCACCAGGCAGGTTCAGATTGGATATTAGGGAAAATCTCTTCATGGAAAAGGTGGTCAGGCACCGGCAGTGGTGGAGTCCCCATTCCTGGAGGGATTTAAAAGCCATGTGGATGTGGCTCTTGGGGACATGGTTAGTGGTGGCCTTGGCAGTGCTGGGGGAATGGCTGGGCTCGATGATCTTGGAGGGCTTTTCCAGCCCTAATGATTCCACAATCTCTCCTTTAAATTCCTGAAGCCAAGGGGGAGCCTGCAGGAAAACAGGTTTGGCTTCACCCCACTCGGTGGGAATGTGCCTCTGATTTCAGCAAGGGGGAGTGGATGAATGCACAACCAAAAAGCAAAATAATCAAGTTCAGGACAGGACTTCCTTTCCTGGAAAGGGAAATGAGGCCGCTGACACGGCAGAGGCTGCGAGAGCAGGAACAGTAAAACACAAAAACACTTGGAGACATTTGTGCTTCCAGTAGCACGAATGGGATGGAGCAAAAGAAACTGCTCCACCAAAGGGCAGGTTGGATTTCTCGGGAGATCTGGCCCAAACTACTCCTCAGCTCATCAGCAACTATTTCTCAGGAGTCAAAAATGCCTCTCTGCCCTGGTTTGTGTGATTCACTCGCCGCATCTGAAGTTCAAGCGGGGCCAGAGGGCACAGAGGGCACAGTTTTGGCCAGACTGATGTGAGCACTGAGGTGGAATAGGAAAAAAGGAGGCGATGCCCCAGGGGAGCCTGTTCATGGAAAAATCCTAATTTGGGCAGTTCCCGGCATCTCGCAGAAGAGTCTGAGCTTGGGAGATTTCAACCCAGTTTTCCAGGCTCCGGAGGCAGGACTAGTTATGGAAGGCAGTGATGGAAGCAGAGCTGGCATCTGTGTCCTGCCCTGCACCAGCTCTTGCCACGCTGCACCTTGGGGGGTCTCCATCTCCTGGGGGACATCTCTGGAGGGGACCAAGGAGACCAAGGGCCTCGTGTGTCTGGCAGCTCTGGCTGTGCTTCTATCCAGGAAAAAAGCTACTCCAGGGAAGCAGGAGCACTTCTCCTTGCTTTCCAGTAATCAAGCTGACAGGATAACGAGGCAGCCCAGTAGCCTGCTCTGCCTTCCCCTCGTGCCGAGTTCCAGGCTGGGTGTCAGCCCAGGCCCCATATCTGCATGAAATTTATCTTTTTTTTTTCTTTTCTGCTTGTTGCTGCCAAAAGTGACAGATTGTTCTGCGGAAATCATCAATATTTTTGTGAAAACCAAACCCAAATATCCCCAGCCAAACCTCAGCGTTTTCTGGTGCTGGCTGTGCTGAGGCAGGAACAAACCTCCGTGGGAAATGCCACCAGGGGCAGAAAATGGAGCCATGGGCTGGGCTGCTCTGCTCCTCCTGGCTCCCTGAGCCGGGTGTGTGTCCAAGGCACAGGGTGGTTGAACCCAAGAGCTAAATTTGGAGTGTTTATTTAGGGCAGATTGGTGTAAACAGACGGGCTCTGTTGACTTGCAGTTCATCCCACAGGTCTGTGTGCAGAGCAAGCACCCGAATTCCCTCCAAGTTTCCAACAGGATGCTCCACCTGAGCTCCACTCCAAGCTCTTTTTCCAACCTGAGCTCCACTCCCAGCTCATTTTGGAGGTTTCCCCCACCTGCTCTTGCCCTGTTGGGTGCTGCCCTGTCATTCTCCCCTGTTGGTTGTCAGCCCACCTCTGTGTTTAGCGGAGCAGAGACTTCTCTTCCACAACCCACAGGGATAACCTCCATATCCCTCGTCCCAAACCCCTCCCTGGAGGCCTCCCAGTGCTGCCCCCAGCAGCTCCAGCGGCTCAGGGTGCTGTGGGAGGATTTCCCACTCCACCCCACCCTGGAAAAGAGCGGTTTTCTCGGGGCTCTCCCACGCCTGCCCCGTGCCCCCCCTGCTCCCTCCCCTCTGCTGCTGCTCCCTCACTTCATTAGCACCAGAGATGTTTATAAATGCAAGAGATAATATTTTGTGTTTCCAGTTTGGGTTTCCAGGGCAGCCACTTTCTGAGGCACTTAGGAAGTTTAGAGAAGACGGGGTTATATAAACGGTTTTCCCCCCTGGGCTCTTATTAATCAGGTGGCTTGTGGAGCCATTCCCATAGTTTGGGATCAAGGGCACTGCCTGGGTGAGGGGAGGCAGGCAGGGAACACAAGGCAGCTTTTTTTGGCTCCTGCCCCTTTTTTGAGGAGTTTGGGATGAATGGAGCTCTCAGACCTGGCTGTGGGGTTGGAAAGCAGCCTCAGGGTGGAATAGCTGCTCCTGGGTTATGTTTAAATTGGGTTTTGGGCTTGACTCTCGTATTAGGCCTTCATGTGAGTCATGTCACATCTTGCAATGCTGATTTCCGCGCTCCTGTTGATGTGGCCCTGTAAAATTGGGTTATTTGGTGTAAAACCTTTGCATTTGTTGAGTGCAGGGTAAATAGGATTTTGATAACAACGTGCAATGAGTTGATCCTTGTGCTTTTCCAATGAAACCCTGTGGACACGTATATTCACTAATCAATACATTCCCTGCTGCATTTCTAAAGCTTCCCAGCATTTTCAGCTGGATGTGATTTTCCACCATCACAGAATGGCTGTGAGCAGCACAGGTTTGGAAAACAGGAGCAAGCTTCGGTTCCATTAAAACAAACCCAAGCTCTGCCTCCTCCTCCGTGTCCTTCCTGCCCCTGTCTCCCTGCCAGGAGATGAGGAATGGGGTTTTTCTCTTTTCCTGGGGTGGATGGAGCTCTGTCTGCAGCAGCAGGTCCAGCTGTTCCAAGCCTGGAGCTGAAGGTCCACAGGAAATCAGCTCATTAATCTGTTGACCCACCTTCCCAGTTTTCCAGCCATGCTCCCTCGGTGTGAAAATGATGATTTAAATAGCCAAGGGTGGAAAATAATGATTTAAAGGGGGGTAAAGGGAATATTTGCAAGTATTGCTGACTGGAGCTTCGCCAGAAGGAAACAGTATTTCTTCTGGGTCTTGGGAGTGTGTGAGAAAAGGTGCTGAACATCTGGAGAGGTTTTGCAGTTTGCTGATGTTGTGATGTGGAACCAGGATGGGATGAAGGAGGGAAAATCCACTTGTGGCTTTTGGCTGGAGCTGGGGCAGGTTGGGTGTTCAGAAGAGGTTGTGGTGGCCTCTATCCACCCCAAAACACATCCCAGGACATTGCAAACACCTCTGTGGTCTTTGATGAATCTGGATGAATTTTCCTGACTTGCTAGAACTCATTTTTAAATGGGAAGGAAGCTCCAAGGGATTGTTTTAATTCATCTCACAAAACACAAATCAGGCTTCCCAGCTAAAAGGCAGATTCCTTCCAGCTCATCCTCATCCCAGACTTCCCCTCCCACAGAAACTTCCTCGAAGAGGTGAATTAACTGGGTGAAAAGAGTTTGTTAACACGTTACTTTTAATAGGCACTTTTTTTTTTCCATTTTGCAATTCCTTCCCATATTAAAAGTGCAAAAATAGAAAGTTTTAGCTCTGGTTGAATGACACAACATTTTCCTTGTTTATTTTCTTTTCACTGTTTTAACTCAATGAAAAGTGTGGGAACTAAAAAAAAAAAAAACCACCAACAAACTGGTTTGCATCGACCCGGAACATATTTAGAAAAAATATTTGCATCTGCTTTTCTCCTCCAACCACCAGCAAAGCATGAAAAATAGTCAATAAATCAGCTGTTTTCACAAGTTTTGCTGCAGGCAGTGGGAGAGCAGATAGGGAGGCAAAGCAGTTTGTGTGCTGAACCCTCTTGGATCTCAGGATCTCTGTTAAACAGGAGACTGGACAAGAGGAAATGGCTTTCAATTGAAAGAGGGTGGGTTTAGATGGGATATTGGGAAGGAATTCTTCCCTGGGAGGGTGGGGAGGCCCTGGCACAGGTTACCCAGAGCAGCTGTGGCTGTTCCATCTCTGGGAGTGTCCAAGGCCAGGTTGGACGGGGCTTGGAGCACCCTGGGCTGGTGGAAGGTGTCCCCGGACTAGTGGAAGGTATCCCTGGACTAGTGGAAGGTGTCCCTGCCCATGGCAGGGGGTGGATGAGCTTTGAGGTCCCTTCCAACCAAACCCATTCTGAGATTCCCCAATAAAACCCCTGCAATAAGTGGTGACAGTGCTCGTGGCTGCCCAGGGGAGCCCAAACACCCCTGGGGCCGCCGTTCCCTGCAGACCAGCTGTCTCTGCCCCCTTCACACCAGCGAGGATTTAGGAGCAGGGCGAGCTAATCAGGAGACCCTCATGGGGAGAGAGGCGTGTTATTTAATTAGCTTTACAATGGACTGACTGGGAGGCACGTGGTGGCTCTAATGGAAGGAGATAGATGTCCTTTTAGCCAGGCTAATTGTTGGGAAATAGCGGGGGCTTTGTTCAGCCCCAGCATGTGGCCTGTGATCTCGCAGAGCCCAGGGGCTGCCCGCTTATAATTTTAGACAGATCTATTCAAGCCTGCTCTGCGGAGCGGGGCCGAACAAGACGGGCATTGTTGCAGAGCCAGGATCGGCGTCCAAGAAAACCACCCCGAAAAACCCAAACACGTGTAGGGAGGAATATTTCTCTGTCGTTTATTCACTATCATCCCGCCTTGCCAAGCGCAGACAATCGCAGGAGGGTTTTCCAGCGCCGGGGGTGTCTCTGCTGGGGAGGGCGGCCCCGGGGCTTTCATTGCGGGGGTGGGTCTCACCCCGTGATTCCCATGTTTTGGGCATGGTGTACGTCGGATAATCGTGCCCATCCCTGAATTATCCCCCCAGACTGGCTGTGTGCACCTGCCTCCTCACGGGCATGGACAGAAGTTTGGGATGGAGAGATCTTGGCTGTTGGATCAGTGTTTGTGCCTTTCAGGGACAACAAGGCATGGAAATCCCTGTTATCTTCCTGGAATTTTCCCCTCAAATCTCTCCCTGGAGAGACCCTGTCACAGTCCCCAGCCCCTGAGCTTTTCCTTTGGCACTGAACTCCCAGCTCCTTGTGAAGTGAGAGCGTCATTCTATTAAAAACAGGGATGAGGCACAAAGGTTTGTACAGGGCTGTATGGAAATATTGACCAGGAATTAAACTTCCATCACTCGAGTCCCTCTATCCTGGCCCAGAGTTAACCTGGGGGGGTCACTGCAGTCCTGTGTTTTGTTTTCCTGTGCTGATCCCTTCCAACTGGCTGTGAGCAAGGGGGTTTTCCTGCTGGCTGCCACTTCTCAGGCTGTGGATTAAATACTTGAGGTTGGAGCTGGACTGACCATCGTCGGGAGGTACTTATGTGTCTCCTGGAACCTCTGTGGCAGTGAAGTGTGGTTCTCACTCGGTGTTTGGTGAAGCAGTGGGTCTTGGTTTTGTGGTGGTGGATTTTTTGAAAGGTGGAAAGAGCAGATAAGTGTCGGTGATTACAGTCTTGCTGTCCAGGAGACCATTTATTAGCAATGATCCTGTTGCCTCTCCTTCCTAATGTGTCCCAGGGAAGGGGAACTCAGGCACCATCAGAAATGGGCTCAGTAACTGGAGATAAGTGAAGGGTGCAATGGCCACAAAGATGTCCTGCTTAAAACTGAGCTGGCTGCATTTGTTTGTGCTGGGGAGGAGCCTGAGGGAGAGATCTGAGCAAAGGTGAGAGGTCCTGCAGGCGAGGTTTGATGTGTATCACCTGCACAGGCTCAGAGTAATTGTGAATAGCAAGAGTTAAAGAGCAAAAATCCTCAGGTTTTATTTACCAGGAGCTCAGTGCTGTTACTTGAGGGGAGAGGGAAATGTACAGAGAGCGCAGAACAGCTTACGAGGATTTTCCATCCAGCCACTTCTTCCAGCAGGGAAACAAGTGAGTGACAGCACCCCCAGCAAGGACATTCCAGGCACAGTTACACTGCTGGAGCCCAGAGCAGCTAATCAGGTTATGGACCAGCATGGGAGCTCTGGGGAACCAACAGCAGGAGGCACCTGAGGGTGCTCAGGCAGCTCGTGGGGCTTGA
This sequence comes from Corapipo altera, assembly GCF_003945725.1. Classification (NCBI taxonomy): domain Eukaryota; kingdom Metazoa; phylum Chordata; class Aves; order Passeriformes; family Pipridae; genus Corapipo; species Corapipo altera. The sequence continues at coordinate 6,065,983 of NW_020884916.1, read as the reverse complement.
TTGAGGTGCCCACGGCGTGGAAGAGGCCGTGGCTCTGTGTGGGGATGTGTGTGCTAGTCCTGACCCCTGGCTGGCCACAAAGCTGCTTTTGTGAGCCATCTCTGCTGGGAAGTTAATGACAGAGGAGCCAGGGAGGCTCAGAGGCGGCTTCCTGGAGGGCAGTCAGAGGAGGGTATTGTGGTGGTGTCTCAGGGCCGAGCGGGGCCTGAAGCTGCATCTCCAGCGGGAACAGAAACGGGCTTTTCATGTGCCAGCCCCGAGGAGGGACTTTCCGTGACTGCAGCCCTGGAGCATGGAGCAGAGAGGGGACCCCAGGGCCACAGCCATGTGGGTCACGGAGGAGCCAAGGCTCTGGGGATGGTCAGCACAGACCCTGGCTCTGGGAGCAGCCTGGCTCCCCCAGGGCACAGCGGGACCTGCTGAGGAACCAGCTCTCCTTCCATGCCCGTGTTTCCATGCCGGAGTCACCGGGACCAATCCAGCCTCCTTCTCCCAGCGTAAAACAAGTGACTCAAACACTTCCCAGCTTGAAAGGACTTCTCGTATCATTTTAAATTCCAGGAAAGGTAAATCCCTGGGGAATGGCTGTGGCAGCTGCTTGCTCTTTCCTCTCATTGCAGAGGGCCACCTCCACACCCAGGGCCACCTCCCTGCTCTTTCCTTTCTTGGAGTGGTGGCTGCTGCTCTTTCCAACAATGTCCCCCTTACGATAAATCCTTTCATGTCTCCGTTTCTCCCTGGAATTGCAGAGCACTTTTTTTTTTCCCCTTCCCCTTTGCTCCTGATTTCTGTCTCAAGCCCTCTGGATATTGTTTACTTGACAAAACATCAAAACGAATCCCTGGCCGCTCGAGGTCATTAAAAATCCCATGGCAGTTTTGGGGAAGGCTCCAATTTGGCTAATTACGTTCTGCCATAAATATCCCCCTGCAGTTTTAATTGGATATGGTGTTCTTCATTTCCTGGCCATTACAGCTGGGTGGATGCTCCGTTGTGTTTCACCCCAGAGGTGGCTGTGTTTTGGTAGCAGAGGAGCTTGGAAAAGCTTCTCCAGAGCAGGAGTTACACCTAATTCCTACTGGAATGAGAATGGGTAAATCCAAGGGAAAGGGGAAGATGCCCCAGCTCTGTAACATTTTGAGGACAGCCAGCAGCTGCCCTGGGCTGGGACAGGGGGGAATTTGACCCTGGCAAAGGGAAAGAGCTTGGAGAGAGGTCGTGGAAGAGCAGCCCAGAAATCCCGGGGAAGGCTGGGCTCTGTGACACCTTTCCTCAGTGCTAAAGGAATAATAATTATTATTCTTTTAACCCAAGGTTAGTCAGCGTCCCTGGGAACAATGTGGCATTACTGGCCATCCTTTCTTTGTTCCCAAAACTACTGGAAAACAGCCGGGCTGCATTGTGGAGGGAGGGCAGATGGTTATCTCCCATCTTTTGGCCACGTTAATGGCAGGAGGGCTGTTCTCCTCAGCCCGGCATCCTCCCTCCACAGGAGAGAGCCTCAGGAGACACTAACGTTGTAACCAGAGTGGAAAAGGAGGGTGAGACTTGGATGTGGAAGAGGAAAGATTTTTCTAAAGCCTGTGAGCAGCAAATAGGAACCAGTTGCTGAGGCGAAGTCATGTTTGGCAGGTCTCGGGCTGCAAACGGTCACATCCCAGCTGAAGAAACTAATCAATGGATTCCTTCCATGCCTCGTGCGAACACTGAGCCATTGAGCGGCTCAGCTGGAGCTCCGAGCCAGGGCTTTCATGTC
>NW_020884916.1:6063831-6064217 GCF_003945725.1 Corapipo altera | reverse complement strand
CTAAAGCAGTGACAGCCCGGGGGAGCAGGGCTAAAGCAGTGACAGCACGGGGGCACCGCCGTCTCCTCTGCTGCTGCTCTGAATGCCTGGCCCAGCTCTGCTCAGCAGAGCTTCCTCTTGGGGCATCGGCAAATGTCCCCAGAAACGGGCGGGTCCCGGGGACCTCACCGAGTGCCGCCTCTCCGGTTTGGGCTGGGGGCGCTGGTTTGTGCTGCGGGAGCTGCGCGGGAGCTGGGCAGGGAATTATCCACTGTGTGTGTGTGTGTATGTGTGTGTGTGAGTGTGTGTGTGTGTTTGTGAGTGTCTGTGAGTGTCTGTGAGTGTCTGTGTGTGAGTGTCTGTGTGTGTGTGTGTGTGTGTGTGTGTGTGTGTGTGTGTGTGTGTGT
>NW_020884916.1:6056220-6058831 GCF_003945725.1 Corapipo altera | reverse complement strand
TGACACACACACACACTGACACACACACACACTGACATTCACACACACTGACATTCACACACTCAGACTGCTCTCACACTCTCACACACACACACTGACACACTCTCACACACTCACACACTCATTCACACACTCACACACTCTCACACACACTCACTCCCCCCTCTCCCACCGTGGGATCCCAGCCCAGCTGATGGTAGGAAGGGAAGATTGTCGGCCTGTGATAAGTGCATCAGGTTTCTTTTCCCCAGCCTGCCCTGAGAGGATCAGAGATCAGACAGAAAGGCAGCTGTTCCTCCTGAATCCCCTTTTGATTTTCAACTGGAAATGTTCTGCTAAATCTCCTCTCTATAGTTTCTCCCTTCAATCGTTGTCGTACAGGGAAGAGAGGAAAGAAACTCAAACCGAGGCAGGTGCAAGCACATTATCCTGGATGGGAGAGGCAATTTTATCCCTACAGGGACCACATTTTATGCCTACAGCCATTCTTTTTTCACTTCTGGATTTCCAGGTTCATTCCTGTGGTAGGTTTCAAACCACCAGCAGAGGTTTCAATCCCTGTGCCTGCCTGAGCACGGCTCAGGTTCCCCAAAGCCCAGGGGAACCAGCGGAGGGAGTTTATTTATTGGTCACACCATGAATTGCTGATCCCACCCCACTGCTGCAGGAATAAGTTGCCCAGAACTGAGCTTGCAAGTAAATTGAAAACACGATTGCCTGTAAAATTGGAAATGTGAGAGGTTGCCAGTGGGTGAGGTGCCTGGGAGATGAACTTCGGGCTGGAGCTCAGTGCCTGCCTGGCTTTGCCAGCTCCAACCTTGCTGCTGGCTGTGTTTTGAACTATCTGCCTTGGTCTGGCTGTTTGTGCAGCCACGATCAATCTCTCCAGGTCTGGCCCTGGCACCTCCTCGCAGCTTCTTTCAGTTACACAAACTTTCCTTCTATAAATACGCCCTGGGGTGGCTGAGCAGGGCTGAGCAGGGCAGGGCTGCAGGGGCTGCAAGCGCTGGGAGCTGCAGCCTTTGCATCTGCAGCTCATCCCTTAGGCCCTGGCAGGTTTCGAGGGTGTTTGCAAGCAGGACCCTGGTTCATCCCAAGGCTTGGCCAGTGACCTTGAACCCCACGTCTGGCTCCCGTGGGCCCGTGTTCATTTGAGCCCAGCTCTGATGAGAGCAGCCCGGGCTCTGCCAGGAGGCTGTTACAGACTTTTGGAGTGAGAGAACCACAAGAGTTGGTTGCTAATGATTTTTTTTTTTCTCTGTACCGGTAAGTTGACATCTGTGAGTCATAATCTCCCTCCTGCTCTGCCGTTTGTGGTCTGAAGTTTGTGCTACCTAAATACAATAAAACATATTTCATGTGAAAAACGACATTCTTCTGTTAAGTCCGTGCCACACTGGTACAATACTCATCTTGCATCTCTGAGATGCTTTTTATCCAGTCAGTTCCCAAACCTCTTTGGTCTCCCACCTGTACAAAGCAGGCCTGAGAACCCATCACCACACGATGTGCACACACAGTGCCCTGGCAGTGCCCCCGCTCGTGGGTGGGAGAGGATCAGGCTGCTCCAAGTGGGATGATGCAAATGTGAGGGGGTGATGCGACAATGCTGGGGTGATGCGAGCGGGGTGATGGGAGCATGAATGGCTGAGCATGAGAGGCAGCGGTTCGTGTCGAGACAGGCAGGGTGAAGACGACTGGCCCGGTTTCAAGAACCATCGGTTTTGGACAGGCTGCTGCGGCTCCAGCCCAGAGCTGGCTGCAGCCAGCGGCATTTCCCCGTCCCCGGGCTCTTTTCCCGTGCTCGGACTCTCTTTTCCCGCCGTGTTCTGGGCACAGGGATGCGCGCAGAGGTCGCTGGATGCGCTGGACGCGCTGCCCCCCCTCCGCATCCCCGGGACCCCCCGATGTCCCGCAGCAGCTCCGGCTCCGCTCCCCGCGGGGCCGGGGCCGCCTCCGGGGCGGGGCGGGCGGCTCCGGGCCGGGTCCCTCCCGCCGCTGTCACCGCTCGGGGCCGGCCCAGCGCCCTCCCCTCCCCTCCCCTCCCCTCCCCTCGGCGGCTCAGCCCGGCCGGGGCGGCGGCGGAGCGGAGCCGGGAGAGCAGCCGGGAGGGCAGCGAGGGAGCGAGGAAGGAGGAGGAGCGGCAGCGGCGGCAGCAGCAGGAGGAAGAGGAGGAGGAGGAGGGAGGCAGCGCCGGCCGCGCTGCCCCGGGCGCTCCGCTCCGCGCTCGGCGGGGCTCAGCCGCCGCCCCCCGCTCCCGGCGCGACGCCCCCGCGGCGCTGCCCCAGCCATGAAGGCGGCGGTGGATCTGACCATCATCAAGACGGAGAAGGTGGACATCGAGCTCTTCCCGTCCCCCGGTGAGCGCCCTGCCCGCCCTCCGAGCCCCGCGCCCGGGCAGCCCCGCCGAGCCCTGCCCGCGGCCGTGTCCCTCTGCCCGCACCCCTGTCCTCCTTCTCGCATCCCTGTCCCCCTGCCCTCAGCTGTCCCTGTCCCCCTGCCCGCATCCCTGTCCCCCTGCCCGCATCCCTGTCCCCCTGCAGGCGGTGGCGGGAGGTCGCTGCCCCGCGGGGAGATGTTTGCCCCGCGGGGAGATGTTTGCCCCGCGGGG
>NW_020884916.1:6043342-6056210 GCF_003945725.1 Corapipo altera | reverse complement strand
CCCGCGGGGAGATGTTTGCCCCGCGGGGAGATGTTTGCCCCGCGGGGGTCAGGGTGCTGTTTTCTGGGGGAGTCTCTTCTGGAAGGGAACTCGGAGCGCACCCCCAGGTCGCTCCCGAGCGGCGCCGCCCGGGCTCTGCCGCGCAGCCCAAGGAGAATTTACTTTCCGAGCGCTTTTATGACTTTCCATCCCCCTTCCTTCTCCTAAAAACCATCCCGCCGCCCCTCCAGCCTCCTTCCCTCGTGCTCCTGGCATCCTGGCCGGGATGTAGGCAAGCCCCTCCGGCTGCGAGGCAGGAGATATGCGCTCCTCGGGACATCCCCCCTTTTCCCGAGCGTATCCTCGGGATGTACGTTCCCCTCATCCCTCGCTGGAAATGTCTTGTGTGGTCCAAGCGCTCCTGGTATTGGGGAAACACAACTCCAGCGGTAACTCCTCTGGATTTAGCGCGTTAAAACCAGGAAAACTCTCTGCTTTGATTTCCGTCCCCCCCTTTCTGGAGCTGGAGAAATGGGTGGAGGAAGGGGGCAGAAAGCAACATGTTACTGAAGCGAGGCGTGAAGGGGTTTTTTTGTGCTGTAGCGGTAAGTTCAGCTGCTGCGGACTGTGGTTTGTGCTCAGAGTCGAGCCTTTCCCATAGTAAGGGCTGCTGTTCACACACTGCTGTCTGACTCCTGCTGACCCCAGGCACTCAGCTGCTCCGTGTCTTGCCCAGGCGAGGTATAGGATGGAGCTTGGAGGGGCTGAAGGGTAAAAAACTTCTTTTTCTGTGTGAAACGAGTCCTGTTGCTTCATCTCTCCCTACCAGAGTTCACACTGCGCCCAAATGGGACTTTGCTGGATTTCGTGCAGCGAAAAAATCAAATTAAAGTCTCTTTGCCGGTTAGGAAGTTTCTAGGAAACCCAGAAAGGAGGCACAGCTCCTGCCAGGCAATGAGATTTCAGGCTGCATGTAGAAATAAAATGACAGCTGAGTGCTGGGGCACACAGATTAAATAGATGTTGGTGCATCAGTTTGGCTGATCAGCACTGAGCTCCGGAGCTGGGGATCTGCCATCCGTGGGCTGCACAGTGTCTGGAGTGGGGAGAGAGTCTTCCTTGTGATCCATGTTCCCACTGCAGGGAGGACACTGTTGCTGGTTGTGACTGTTTTGGTGCTCCCTGTCCCTGACAGCAAAGCTGAGCTCTCAGGTGTGGGCTGGGAAGGACCAGGCTTCCAAATGCAACAGGGATGCCGAGGATGGTTTTCCAAAGCACCAACGCAGCTTAAATGAGGGGCTCCAGTGAAGCTGAGGACCTGTTTGTGCCCATTTCCGAAAACTTTGGCTGAAACTCATTTCTGCACTTCAGATCTGTTTGCTTAGAGGGGAGGAAAATGGGTGAGGAATAAACACCTGGAGCACTGGGGCAGGCCGGGTGGATGTGGGGTTTGCTCTTCACTCCAGACCAGAGGATCTGTTTAAATTTGCATGTCTCCTGTCACGGAGGAGAGCTTTTCCAGAGGCTCTGTGTGGTTGGGGTGTCTGGGCACTGGAGCAGTGGAATTCCCTGGTGCCTGCAGGGAGGACTCTGCTGGTTCACGCTGCCTTAAGTTCATTTTCTTCTGTCCACAAAAGCTCTTTTGCAGCTTGTGTCAGCAAACAGCTCTTAGAGCTGACCCACAGTTTAAACCTTGGCAGGAAGAGCTCTGAAAAACACAAACCCAAAAGGTAAAAAAGAGCTGAGTCCCCATCGCCTTGAGCTGCAGCTGCTCCTGTTCTGGTGGCTGCACTCCCTGCGAGCCAGAAAGGTCAGTGCTGTCAATTAGCTGGCTTAACCTCATTTCCCCTCCAACTTTTTAGAGAATGCTGAAGCTTTCTGGTTTGGTGGGATGGGTTTGAGGGAAGGAGTGTGGATGCTGCTGGCTTGTGCTCCAGCAGTGCCCTGTTTAGGGGACGTTACTTTTCTCTGCTCCTGGAGGACTTATCTGCTCTCTGGTGGCTTGTCCAGCCCCAAATCTGCCACCAAATAGTTCTTAATTCTAAATTGGGCTTTGGCCTCGCTGAGAAGGGGTCCAGCCCCCCTTGTTCCTTCAGGCAAAGCAGCTGTGCCTCACGGTACCCACAGGGTTAACCTTAGGTTAAGAGTCCTTGCAGCCACAGGTTTTCAATTGGGCAGGATGTTTAATGTGCCAGGTGCTTGATGCCCCATAAAACTGCATCTCTGCACAGTCCATCCCCCTCCCACCCCCCTGAAACCAAGCCCTGCTCCAGCCCACACGTGCAGGCAGCCTCTGCCTGCAAAAGTTCCCTGGGATTTGTAGTGTGTCCAAAGGGTTTAAAAATAACCTGAAAGGGATGTGGAGCTGTACAAAGCTTCCAAATCCACCCCCACCCGCCCCTGCCGCTCTTACCAGCAAGAATTTGGGAGTGAGATGAGCAGGTCAGGAGCCAAAACCCCATGGTGTGGGCTTCTCTTTTAATATCAAATATTTTAATTGTATGTGCATGGATGTTTTTATAAGGATCTGATGGAGTGGCTGGAAGCATCACTATTGGTTGCAGATATATGGCTGATCCACCAGCAGGGTTTTTTGAGGCAGTAAAAACCCAAACCATGCAAAATTCAGCCCCAAGGGGAACTTCACCTCGGGGCTGGGGAGTGCTGCCCTCCACAAATCACTTTGTTTCCTCCAGCTGTGCCCAGCTCTGTGTGCTGGCTGTGGTCAGAGTGGAGAACAGCTCCCCAGCCCTCCCTGGGAACTGTGGGGAGTCACTGGGACTCTCAAACACTCATTTCTTGCTGAGAAAGCTGCTGAATTGCTGCCCCAGAGTGTCCCACGAGGTCCTGGAGAAGGGCTGTAACTCCAGGTTGTGGTGCTGGACATCCCAGGTGAGGCAGGATTGCTGAGCTCCCCATCCTGCATCCGCCCCCTCTCCCTTCCTTTCCCTGGAGGTGTGTTATGGGTGCAGTGGTGGATTTGTTCCTGCCTGGAATGAAGGAAGGATTTGCTCTGAGCACATGCAGTGTAGAAATCCCTTTTCAGCTCTTCCCATCTGTACCCCGAGGCCAGCTGGGACAGGGACACGTTGTTTCCATCAACCCGTGCGTGGGTGGCATCCCAGGGGTGTATTTTTATCTGGCAAGAGCCTTTCCCTCTGTTTAGAGTTTGGGACAACGTTGATTAGGGCTGAAGCAAGATTTTCCCTTCCAACCCAAACCATTCCCTGATTCTCCCGCTGAGGTGGTGCAGGGCACAGGGAAGCTCCTGCACAGTGCAGGAGTACATGCACATGCAGTGTATTCTTGGATGTAGGACCTGCATCCCCTTCCCACAGCCAGGTCGGGCTTTGCTCTCGTCCTTTGCTTTCACTTTCATTGCAGGCAAATGAGGGAGTTTGCATTTAAAGCCCGTCTGGCAAATGCAAACCCTCCTCCACTGCGAGGAGATGGCACAGTCTGAGTGTGCCTTTATGGTTTTAGGATGGGATCCTTCATCCTTCCCTCTGCCTTGTCTGGGCAGGGCAAGTTTCCAGCTATTCCTGGCTTCCAGGTGTTTATAGATGTGCATGGAACAGGGTCCCAGCTGGATCAGCCCGTTCCAGGGGGGGCAGTTTGCTGTGCCGGTTGGGATGAAAGTGCCCAGGGACTTGGAATGTTCTTCTCATCCAAAAGGAAGGTTTGATCCTGAGTTATCCTGGCACAGCGCTCGTGTCTCAGTTTCCCTGCTGCTGTTAAGAGGTGGCTCTTGCATGCTCAGGTTTTCTTTCCATGTGGGATAAAACACAACAGGAGAGCACCAGCATCTCCCTCTGCTTTGGAATGTCCCCTGTCCCTCCCCTGGGAGAGCCTTTACCTGCCCTCACCTGCTGCACACACAGAATTCCAGAGCCTGGGGAGGGGAAACAAGCACTGAGAGGTGGTTTCAGGGATGCAGGGAATTGCACCCGGCATCTTCCGGGAATGCGCTTTTACCAGCCGAGGTGAGAGCTAGGCGGGGATGCTCCGTGTGGGTTGAAATCATCAGACTCTAATAAACCGAGGGCTTTTGGCTCCTCTCGGGGCTCCGCTTGCAGTTTGGATGCTGATTGCCTGCGGAGGAGGTGAGAATTGGACTGGAAAGGAGCGATTACCTTTCTATGCGCTCACAAAATGCCCATTACTGTGGTATCCAGCCAGGATGGGGGAATGAGGGGGGACTGTCTGCACCTGGCTGCCACAAGCTCCAGCTTTTTTGTGCCAACTTCATACCAAAGGTATGAAAAGAGGTGGAAAGGGGGCAGTTCCATGGCCCTGTCCTTCGGGGATGCACCCACTGAAGGGCATCCCTGGATTTTAACCTGGGTCCAGGGAGTGAGACTCCCGGGAAATAGGAGCAAAGCCCCATTCCATCCACTTTTCCATCATAAACTCCCCAAAGCACGTCCCAAGTGTGTAATTACAGTGTTGTTACATGGAGTGGCCCCTAATTTGCCATGTAATTACAGCGTGCCAGGCTTTGATAGGCCTCGTGAAATGAAGGGATAACACGCGCTGGAATGCTGCACTCCAGCTCTCCAGAGAGAGCCGAGGAGCATCATGTGCCATCCCACTCTCCCAGATCCATAGGAAATTGCTGGCAGGGACTCCAGCAGGACTTTGACATGCTGAGTTTTGTGGGGATTATCCCACAATCCCACAATGGTTTGGGTTGGAAGGAACATTAAAACCCATCCAGTCCCACCCCTGCCATGGGCAGGGACACCTTCGACTGTCCCAGGGTGCTCCAAGCCCTGTCCAACCTGGCCTTGGACACTTCCAGGGATGGGGCAGCCACAGCTTCTCTGGGATTCAGGTTTGGGGTATGGTGCTGTCAAAGAGCAGTGACTGCACCCTCTGGAATGGATCCTGCTGTGGGATGGGCTGGGGGGAGCTGGGTCAGGGTCAGGGTGCTGTGGTTGGACCCCGGGTGTGGTGCTGGAGGTGAAATGAAGGTGGGTTGTTCTTCTCCAGTTGCTGTTTCGGTGAGAGCAGGAACATCTCAGGCACTTGGGGGAGAGGTGGGTGTGAGTGAGACCAGACTTTGTCTGAACACACCTCAGGGGTGTGAACTTGCAGATCTGTCTCCCCAAATAGCTGCTGCCAGTTGTGGCACCGGGATCAGCCGGGATTTTGGGCAAGAAAGGCACTTTTCCTTTTTGCACTCTCAGCTGTTCCTTGCACGGGCACAAGATGAGGAAATTCCATGATTTAGGAGAGCAAGTGTCATTGCTGACCCTGACCCAAAGCATGGAGCTTCTGGCATCCTCCAGGCTCCCACATGCTTGGTGTGCAGGGTAGGATGGTACCAGGGCCCAGCTGGGTGAGGGAGGAGGGGCTGCTCTGCCCTATTGAGCCCCCAAATGCCCCTGGAGCCAGGGCCTGGCTGCTCATCCCACTGTGTGCTGGGGATCCCCTGGAAACTGGGACCTTCCTTAGGGGGGAAGATTGGGTGTCCATAGGTCAAGCCCTGACTCCTGAGGTTGCTTCTGAGTTATAGGCCAGTCTCCAGCTTGTCCAAATCCACGTCTGTCCCCTGATTCCAGGGTTTTGTGCCCTGATCCAGTGTGAAGCCTGAGCCCTGCAGAGGCCAGTGGGACAAATCCATAGCTGCTACAAGCTGCACATCTGTCTGGCAGCCAAAACTTGGGCTGCATCCCCTCTTTTTATAAACCCAAGACATAGTTATCCATCTCAGCTCTTTTGTTCCTCTTCCGTGACTAAGCTGCTCGCTGCCTCTGTTTCTTCCCCCCCCTCATTGTGTAGTTTATAATCTTCCAACTAGATACAGAAAAAAATTTGTTTGCAGTGCTGGCCAAGAAGGCTCTGGTTTCCCTGGCACGGGGCCATGCTTACATCTCCAGTCAAAATACTGCTGGTTAAACAATAAATATTTATTGATTCTTCTACGAGCTCCTACATTTTTCCCAGGTGCAGTGGAATTTGAGGGGGGAGCACTCGAGTCCTGCCCTTGGCAAAACTGGGAGATGGTTCCAGAGATAATGGCTTTCTGATGCAAAGGTGGCCCTTGGAAAGCTGGGATTGGTCCTGCACATCCAGCCTGGAGATCTGCTCCCATTCTCCATCCCAGCTTTCCCAGGTTTGAGGCTGTGTCCCTGCAGGCTCAGGTGGTAATTATGGGAACATGTGGAAATCTGCAGGTCACTTTATGTGCCTGAACACCCCCTGGAACAGGGGAGGGACACAGGCTGGGGTGGATGCAGAGTTTGATGCCAGGTCAGGAGAGATGGGAAAGAAATAATTAAATCACAGAATCCCAGAGTGGGTTGGGCTGGGAGGGACCTTAAAGCTCATCTTATTCAGTGAGCAGGAACACCTTCCACTACTCCTGGGTGCTCAGGGCCCCATCCAGCCTGGCCTGGAACACTCCCAGGGTGGTTTCAGTTTTGCTTTGGTTGAAAGGCTCAGCCTGGGTTGCAAACACCCCCAGAGCTGAGCCTGTGCCAGTCACAGGCTGCAAATGTTGGCTTGCAGGGCCTGAGCTCCTACAAGGCTGGGAGAGCTGAGGGAAGGCAGAGCCCTCGGTGTTCAGCCCTGCTCCAAGGAGTTTGTTCCTTCTCTGCTGTGCTGGGGGCACAGATGAACTCGCTCAGCCCTGGATGGGGCAAACCCAGCGTTCTCTTTCTGAGCTGTGACATTAAACTGCACAGTTTTATGTTGTTTTGGTTTTTTTTTCCACTCAGCTGGCAAAAATCTGAGCCCTGGTTTGCTCTTCCATCCTGTGAACAGCCTCAAGTCATCAGGACAGTATCAGGACCAGGCAGGTCATCCATTGTCTCCTGTCATCTCCCCTGTTTTTGCTGACCATGCACCCATGCACAATTTTTTGGCTGTCAGTGCCTGGCTCCCTCCATCCCATGTCCAGCTCTGTGCACGGGGCAGGTGGAGCTGATGTTTGCAGGATGTTTGTGACGCTGGTGCAGCACAGCCCTTCAGTCCCACATCTGGTTCCTGTAGCCACACAGCCCGTGGATAAATATAACCTGCCAGAAAAGTATTACAAATCCACCAAGAAATAGCAGCTGGCTTTCCCAGAGAGGAAAATCCCCTCCTTTCTGTGGCTCCCTCTGGCTTGGGAATGACAATTGAAATCCCAGCCCCAGTTGTGGATTGGGATGTGCAAAGTCAAAGGGCTCTGTCTGGCCCTGAGCTGGTCGGGCTGTGGGGCTGCAGTTCCTGTCCCCACCATCTCCCAGTTGGTGTTGGGCACAACAGCAATCCCTGCTCCAGCAATCCCCTGCTTTCCAGCTTTTTGCTCCTGTTTAAACCTTTCCCCCAAAGCCAGCAGAGGCAGAGACCTCCAGCTCAGGTGTCTGGTGCTGGTTGTTGAGGTTCTCCCGTGTGCTGGGGGGGCTTGCAGGGGGCACTGCTCTGCTCTGGGACGTGCCTGTGGAGGATGATCCTCTGGAGGATGATTCCTGCTGGATCCCACATTTCTGGGATGGCTGCAGAGCTGCCTCCTCAGCCCAGCTGAGCACTCGGAGCCCGTTAATGAACAAAATGCACTTTCTTACACGGAGGGGATTTTAAATTGGCTCCACATGGATTGTGTAGGTTGTGGCACTTCCCCGGAGGGTGATGGCAGGAGCAGGAATGTGGGGCTGATGAAAGAAGCCAGACACTGAGTCAAAAGCTGAGTGGCTCCCCCCTCAGTGCCCCCTCTCCCCCTATCCCATCCCAAATATTTGACGTGATTCCAAGGCATTCTTCAGATGGCTGGTGGGGAGCTCAGGAGCAGCCAGCCAGTGGGACTGGGCTTTCTTTTTTTGATACAGCTTTTATTGAAAGCTGTAGGGCTTCTGACCCCAAAAGAGGTTGAGGAAAGGCTTGATAAGACCTGGTTTTAGGGGAAGCTGAGGCAGGGTGTTCCCATTATGCTGGGAGCATCCCCAGTGTGCTCCAGGTCTCCCTCTACTTGCAGTATTTGGGTTCTCACGAGGGCTGTGTTCAGCCCTTCCCTGTGTGCCTGTGCTGCCTTTCCCTGGCTCCTCCAGAGCACCAGGCAGGCCTGGACTCACCCACCCCTTGGAATTCCCAGTTTGAGTAGTGGGTGAGTGCTTTGGAGTGAGAGCTGGCCTGGGGAGGTGAGTGGCTCAGCCCCACATCCTCCAGCAGCCGAGTGTCTCACAGAACAGGGTGAGGGTGGTGTGTCCTCTCCATGGCTGGGATTTCCACCGGAATGCTGCCTCTCCTGGGATGCCCTCTGGATAAAACTGCTGACTAAGGGAAAGCTGCCACTGGAGCTGGACACTGGGCAGTGCTCTGGGGGTTGTTTTCTGTTGTTTCCCCCCCCTTGTCAGCACCATTCATGACAATAATCAAACTGTGGCTTTTTGACCCACATACAAGTTTTTTCCGAGGTGCCCGCGTGTGTTTGTGCAAACCCACTGAATTCTGGGCAGTGCTCTGGAAGCAGCAAAGGGGATTTTTTTTTCTCTTACCTTTTAGTTTTGAGAAACTGTTTACCGAAACCTGAACCTTCTGAAGAAACAACTTGCAAAAGCTGAGGAGTCCTGGCTTTTTCCACTGGAAAATTAAAAAAAGATGGAGCGGAACACGTGAAATTTGGGTCTGGGTTTTTTTTTTCCCCCTTCTGTTTTTACACATTATTGTTAGAAGCGGTTTGAAAATGCGATGCCAAGTGCTTTCTCTTTTCAAATGCTCGAGGCACAGTTACCCAACTGCTCCATGAGGTCAGCGAATGCGATTCCTCCTGCTTTGCAGCTGGAAATGGGGAATGGCTGCGTTTCCTCAGTCCCTGGCGTCAGCCCCGGGCAGGGTTGGAGCCCAGCAGGTTGGGGCAGTGCCGTGGTGCCCTGACCCCGTGGCGTTGCCCAACCCCAGCCTTTTGAAGGCTTGCCAGGCACCCTGGGCTGGGTGTCCGAGGGCTGTCCCGGGTTCTGGGAATGCCGGAGCCGCCGTGCTGGGAACGTTTGTGTTTCCAGCTCCCCCAGCAGTGGGGGTTCAGAGCTGGCCCAGTAGCCAGGGCCCAGTTACGCACTGGGGCTGCTTTCCATCCCTTTAAGCAGCTCCAGATTGGAGTTTGGCTCCAAAGGCTGGAACATGAAAGGCCTGTTTGCCTCCGAGCTGGATGACTCTGCCTTCAAACAGCCCAGCCTGGAGCAGCCGGGGCCATATGGATCCTATAGAGTGACCTGGTGAGCAGGGGAGGGCAGAAGGGGCTCTGGGACCCCCAGACTGGACCCTCTCACCCTCTGGCACCTTTCAGGGCTGCTCCTTCCTTGGCTTCCCCACTGCCAGTCCTGGACACTCACTGAAAGCCAAAGTTAGGCTTAAAGAAATTTAAAAAATAAAAGAGGAAGGAAGAAGTGGGATAAAAAGAAGGGATAAAAAGAAGGGAAGGCGAGGGGAGGGAAGGTGGTGTGCCTTTAACAGTGTGTGGACTGCCCTCACTAATCTGTGACTAAGCCCGTCCCTTGCCAAGCCGGGATCCAGCCCCAGCCGAGATCCAGCCCCAGCCCAAGGCTCCGGGAGTCATCGGGTCCCCTCCCTCCTCTCACCCCCCTCCCCCCCCCGGCGCCCCCCCCCCCCCCCCCCCCCCCCCCCCCCCATGGCAATTTATTTACTCATCGGGAGGGCACAGCCCCGGCGGTCTCTTGACTCAGCACTCCGGGGCCGATGGGAGCTGCGGGAGCAAATTCCAGGCAAGGAATAATCTCATGACTTGTCTCGGAAAAGATTGCTCCGAACAGAACAGATCTCCTGACGGCCCCGGAGCGCTCCGTGCCCGCCCCTCCTGCCCAGGCTCCCGATTTCCCAACCTCGGGGAGCCGCCGGGGCACTCGGCCTGGGATCCCAGGGGACCCACCCGACCCTGCTCCCTTGGAAAAACAGGGATGGATTGGGAGACAAGGGCCGGCGGAGTTGGTGCCCGTTCCCTCTGGGACACAGGGCACGGGGAGTTGGGGCTGGTTTGCCAGGGCAGGGAGCCCGGAGCTTGGGCTTGTGGTTTTTTTCCTCTGCTTTCCTGGGAGGGTTTAAACCCTTCCTTCACCCTCAGGTGATTTGGGTTCCCCCATCAATGTTTCCTGCAGGCACTGGCATTGCCCTCAGCAGGGCTGGCACCCTGCATGGCTTTCAAAGATATTTATCCTTTTTGTTTTTCCTGCCTGTTGGCTCTTTCTCATCCTTCATGTCTCTCATCCTGGTCTTTTTTCCCCACCTCCTCCCCATGCAGAGTCACTGGAGTCCCATCCCCTTCCGAAGGCTTTTTGGGAGGTCTGGTCCCATGTCTGGGCTTTCCCACGGGCACTGGGGATGGGGTGGGATTAGACCCAGTTGGCAATCAAGGATCTTTGGAAACCTGCATTTTTCTGGGAGGAAGGCAGGGCTGCTGAGCTGACAGCTCCTGTGCTTCCTCCTTCTCAGCTGGGCTCAAGGCTTGGGATCACACAGCTCCTGGGGCTCTGTGCTCATCCTGCCTCCCTGGGCCACTTCAGTAGCCAGGCTGCCTTTGGAATGGAGATTCCTGGGGAGAGGAACCCTGGCTCCCTGAGGGATTCACCCCCAGAGCAGCAGGAGCTCCCGAGGGCAACGGGACATCTCACACCCCCAAACCACACACCCAAGTCCCTGCTGAAGCTCCTCTAAGCTTGTTAGGGTTGCTGGAGGATTCCTGGAGTTCCTGGCAAGGGCTCCCAGCTCCCGAGTCGCCAAATGACACCCCCTCCACCCCCTCCCCCATTTCGTCTCCTCCTAAACAGCCTCTTGGCCCGAGCAGCCGAATTCAATCAGCCCTTTCACCATCTGCTCCCAGGCACTTCTGCCGGGGAAGGCTCGGGGCCAGGGAGCCTGTAATTCCTTAATAGCTTCCGGATGCTGCCGGGGTGGATGTGAGGGCTGGGAGTGTCTCAGCCTCTCTCCCCCCAGCCCTCGCTGAGCTTTCCAAGATCAGGCTTCCCCTGGGCACATCCCAGCACCTCTGATTTATCCCTGCCTGCTCCTGGCTCCCCGGGCTGAGGCCAAGAGGTGACATAATCCCCATCCTGGACAGCCCTTGGATCCGGGATGGGGATCACTGAGGCTGAGGGGGCAGCCCAGCAGTCTTTGGCCACCTTCCCCAGCTCACTCCCACCTTCATCTTCCCAGGGCTTTGTCTGGCCCAGGCTCTGTGCTGGTCCCTTCCCTGGTGGGAAGTTTCCTAGAAGTAGGAGCTGGAAAAGAAGACCTTCCCAGGGTCAATTAGGAAAATGTTCTTGGGCAGGAGGATCCTGATAACCCGGCTGTGGTGTGGTGTAACGTATCTGGGCAAAGCCAGGAGCTCTGTGAAACCCTGGGGTGGGGAGGCTTAATCTTGGGGCTCTCCTGGTGTTCCTGGGAAAATCCCCCTGTTCTTTGCCTTTGTTTCCTTGTCTGCTTAAAAATTAATCATACCAGGAGCATTTTTCCTGGGAAGTTGTGGGATGAGGTTGGTTTGGCCCTGGTGTTCCTGAAAGACTCGCTTCCCTGGGCTGGAGAGCTTTGGTTCCCAGGTTTCTCACAGGCCCCTCTCTGGCTCCATCCCTGGGGGAGCTGAGCAGCTGGGACAGGGGACAGGGAGATGAACTGGCAGGCAGGACCCAGGGATGGCCTTGTCCCATCCCCTTCTGGTCCCAAATGTGAGGCTGACCCTGGTTCTCCCCTCTGCAGCAATCCCTGGGCTTGCACAGCTTCCAGCCCAGCCAGGAAAAGCCTCCTGTATTGGCTGCTGGGATCATGAGCTGCTGTGCAGGGCCTGTCCTGGGACTGGGGCTGGGGATGTGAGGATGGGGGTATGGGACATGGGTGGTGCCCATGGAGCTGGCATTTGGTGGCATCAGTAGAGCCCAGGACAGGGGGCTGGCTCAGGCAGCAAACAGCAGCAGTGGCTCCCGGGCTTTGAGCATCTTTTCCCTCTCCTGCTCAGCTGGTTCTCCCTCTCCCCTGGAGGATGATGCTGTGCTGGGAGCAGCTTGTGTAGGGAAGGTGCTGGGAGTGTGCAGGGATTATTGTGAGCCCCTTTGAGTTTGATTTCAGCTGCAGAGGGGCTGTGGGGTGATATTTGTGAGCCCTGGGGAGGGAGGAGGGACACCCTCAGAGAGGGTCAAGGCACTTGCGGCTCTTCAGGGGAGTAAATCCAGTGATGCAAAGAATCAATCCACAGTGCAGGGGCATTGGAGGTGTGTGGATCATTACCTGCCATCTCTTGGCAGCTGCTGGCAGAGTTCACTATTTGCTCTAAACAGCTATAAATAATTTTCTTGATTAAAATGATTGATTATCCTTGGTCTAATATTATTTAGGCAGAGCAAACAGTGCTGAGATTTACCAGCTGCTCTCTGACCTCCTGCCCCTTATCTGTTTGCAAAAGGCCTGTGCAATTATTTGTTTGATTTCAGAGCTAAATACCCTAAAATCTCCTCTCCTCCTTTGCAAACTGCAACGGGATGACGGGGAGGGGGGACCTGGAGTCCCTGTGTGTGGTGGCAGGTCCTTGGGCAGGAAGGAGTGAGGGACATGGGGACCTGACAGTCACCAGGTGAGCACGGGGTGAAGCTCTTGGGCTCCTTCTCCTCCTCTGCACATACTCATGGAGTGCTGCCAGTGCTTCCTGGGCAGAGCCAGAGCACTCCCGGATGGATGGGAAAACAAAGAGATGTTGTCAAAGGCTGATATCAGAGGAAGGGCTTTCTCTGGGCACAGCAGCAGTGATCTCTCTGAGATCCAGGGGGTGTGACACGATCCCTCTGTGATCCGGGGGGATGTGATAAGGTCCCTCTGAGATCCAGGGGGGTGTGATAAGGTCCCTCTGAGATCCAGGGGGCTGTGACACGATCCCTCTGTGATCCAGGGGGTGTGACACGATCCCTCT
>NW_020884916.1:6035735-6043332 GCF_003945725.1 Corapipo altera | reverse complement strand
TGTGACACGATCCCTCTGTGATCCAGGGGGTGTGACACGATCCCTCTGTGATCCAGGGGGCTGTGACACGATCCCTCTGAGATCTAGGGGGCTGTGACACGATCCCTCTGTGATCCAGGGGGTGTGACACGATCCCTCTGAGATCTAGGGGGCTGTGACACGATCCCTCTGTGATCCAGGGGGATGTGATAAGGTCCCTCTGAGATCCAGGGGGTGTGACATGCTGCAGCTTGCCCCTCCCGTTGAGCAATGCCGGGTTTGTTGTGGCTGTGCAATGTCTGGCTGGCACTGCCCTGGGGCGAAGGGGTGGCCGGGGAGGCTGTGGAGGTGGGGGTGGGTCGGGCAGGAATCTGCAGCTGCTCAGGGCTGTGGTGAGGTTTGCCCGGTGCCCCTGGGCTGCCCAGCCTCCCTTCCTCATCCTCTAATCCTTCTGCATCACTGCTCCCTGCTCACTGCATCATGGGCAGAAGTGCCAGGCTTGAGGAATCGCTTCCCCTTGTGACCAAAGGCACTCTGGGTGGATGGACACCAGCAGGTCCAGCCCTTCCAGCTGCAACATTCCTGGGGTGTGAATGGGAGAGCTGGGGAGGTGAGGAGAGTGAGTTTGATGTGGATGGAGATATTCCAGGGGTTGTTCATCCCAGCTCCAGGGCGCCTCAGACTGTGTCCTGCCATGTGGGCCCCTCGTGTCTGGTGTGACGTGGCATTGACTCAGCCTGGGGATGAGGCTGAGGTCAGGACTCAGAGAGATCAGTCTAGGCAGGAAAATCAAGGGAAGGTTGGGGAATTCCTTGGGACAGACAGATTGGAGGGGTTTGGCTGAGTATCTCCATGTCTAATCCCTTCCCAAGGCAAGGATAATTGAGAGGCTCCTTTTCAGGATCAGTGTGTTCCCAGCAGCAGGGACATCTACATCAGAAGTGTGTCATGTCATGGGGATGGGCACCACAATAATTGGGGCATGAAGCCACTTCCCATGGATCAGCAGGACTGTGGGATGAAACCACCCCGAGCTGGGAGGTCACATGTAGCAGCTCCCCAAATGTGTTGGCACAGTGCATTCCTCAGGTGTGTTTGAGCCCACTTGGAGGGCTTGGGATGTCTCTGTGGGGTGATGAAAGAGCTCAGCATGAGTGAAGGTTCCTTGGCCCTTCTCCCTGCTGCGAGGGGACAGCCCTGCCAAGAGATCTCAGCCTTCCCTTTCACACTTCCCATCCTGACAGCATCTTCCTGCACAATGTTCTGCCAATTATCCTCAACCCAGGCCTTGCAAAATCCCTGCTCTCCCTTGCTGGTAGACTGTTGGCAGCCCCAGCCTGGAGCAGCTGCTGGAGGTGTTGGAGCTGAACCCCCTTTGTGTCTGTCCCTGTCCCAGGTTGATGAAGAGGGAGATTAAAATTTGGAGGAGAGAGTGAGGGTTTGTTTGGAGGAGAAATGCTCCATCTGAACTGCCTGGTGTGGTTACAGTAGTTCCTTGGTAGCATCCCATGTGCTTCTGCAGCCCAGGAAAAACTTGTCTCAGGGCACTGGAGTACATCCTTGTCTTTGGGTAAATCCTCCAGTCCCATCCCTCCTTCATCAAAGATGCCAGAAATGGCATCACCAGCCAAAGATTCAAGGTGAGAACAGCAGGATTCCTGCTTTTAACCTGGCAGGAAAGAAATGGGAGCTCTTGCAGGTGGGTGGGGATGACCCAACCCGCTGTCTCCTCCCTGGGGTGCTGGAGCCCCACCTGGCATTGCTCTGGGGTTGCTCTGGGATTGCTCTGGGAGGGCTCAGGATGTGCTCCTGTGGCAGTGGAAGTGCAGCCCAGCCTGGCATTGCTCTGGCATTGCTCTGGGGTTGCTCTGGCACTGCTCTGGCATTGCTCTAGGGTTGTTCTGCAAGGGTTCAGGCCGTTCTTCTGTGGCTATGGAGGTACATCCCAGCCTGACATTGCTCTGGGATTGCTCTGGGAGGGCTCAGGCTGTTCTCCTGTTGCTGTGGAAGCCTCTGGGGTGGTGAAGCCTTGAGGGCTCCCAGCCCCAGGAATTTCGAGAGGCTCCTGGTGGCCTTGTCCATCTCTCGGGCACCCTGGGAATGCCTTGGGCACTGTGCCAAGAGCCACGAACATCTGCTGGTGTGCTCAGAGGGGTTTTTGCCCGTTTTTTCCCATTCCCGTGGAGCAGTTGGAGGTGTGTGGGGTGTGAGGAGCTGGATTGGTCTCAGAGGATCATCTCCCACGCCTGGGGCGTAACCTGGGCCGGCTCTTTGCACTTGACCTCCTTTCGGCGGGGCTGGGTGTCCATGACAGGCTCTGCTGAGCCCAGCCCGGCTCGTGTGTGCCCGTGCCCGGGGATTAGAGCTCTTTAGCGGGTAGTTAGCGGGGATTAGGGCGCATTATCTCGGGGGAAGCCGTGGCTCACAGGTTTGCACCGCGCTGGGAGTGTCCTCCCGGCCCTGCTGAGGAATGAGCCGAGGCAAACGAGCCTGACAGGGAGATGCTAATCCTGTCTCCAGAGGGGACTCGATGGTCCATCGGGAAAGCAGGAGGGTGAAGGGCTGCCAGAAGAGGCTTTGACTCCGGTTTTGCCTCCCGGGCAGGAGGGGTTTGGGCACAGGAGTTTGTTCCTGCTGGCTGCAGCCCCTGGTCTGGCTGTGTCCAACCTGCAGTTCACCCTCTGCAGGGGTTTAATTAAACCCTGCACTCTGCCATCAGGGTGCAGGGTTTGGGAAAGGCTCGTGGAAGATTTTAGTTGTGATGCTGTTAAATCTAAAGTGACTTTTAAAGAGAGGTTTGGAGCTGATTCAAGAGTGTTCACCAGTGTGGGGGAGTCTGGAGCTGCGCTAACGATCGTGCTGGGGCTAAACAGCCCTGTAGCACCTCAGCTTAGATCATGCAATCCCAGAATGGTTTGGGTTGGAAGGGAGAGCAGAGCTCATCTCATTCCATGGGCAGGGACACCTTCCACTAGAGGCTGGTCCAGCCTGGTCTTGGACACTTCCAGGGATGAGGCAGCCACAGCTTCTCTGGGCAACAATGCTGACATTTTCCTTGATGGAAGATCTTTTTGCTCCATCCTCTGAGGAGAGCTGCCAGAGGGAAAGAGCTGGAAAATCAGGAAGAATGGAATCTCACAGAGGAGATAGAGGGCAAAATGGTTTCATTGATGACTGTAACAGGTGAACCATTTCCACAGTCACCTCTCCTCACTGGCCAGAGCCTAGAATTCTGATTCTCTGAATCATGGAATCACGGGATCATGGGAACCCAGACTGGTTTAGGTGGGAAGGAAAATTAAAGATTTTTTTTCGCTCCCTGCCATGGGCAGGGACACCTTCCACTAGCCCAAGTTGCTCCAAGCCCTGTCCAACCTGGCCTTGGACACTTCCAGGGATGGGGCAACCACAGCTGCTCTGGACAATAATGCTGAAAGATCTTTCTGCTGGAAGCTTCCCAGAGTTCTGATGAGCAGTTAGACAGTGGCCACATTCCCCAACCCCAGAGGTGACCACATCTCCCTGGTACTTGCTCTTATCCATCTGTGCTCCTTCCAGGGACTGAAATGGGGGGATGCAGCAAATTCCCAGGCAAGGGCAGCCCTGCTCTGAGCTGCTGCAGGGAGAGGAGCTGCAGGCCCTGTCCCTGTGCTGAGCTGGGCAGCTTTGCTGTAATTGCAGCCTTGACTCAAGTGCTGTGGTTTTGCTCTGGGTTTCTCCAGCACTTGATTCCCTCCTCTCTCCCACAGAAGTGGGGAGGATGGAGCAAGGTGACCATCAGGCTGTTCCCTGAGAGCTACTGGGACTCTTAGGGATGCTGCTTTCCCAAGATTGTTGGCCAGCACCCACATTGTAAAGCTGGGAGAGAGGGAGAGGCAGGAGAAGGAGCCTGAATGAGTTGGGAGTAGTGGCTGCAGCATCCTTCGCCTGCTGAGGATACCCAGAGCCCAAACCAGCCCTCCCTCACCCTGGGGTTGCTCCATGTGCAGTTTTCCTCATGGACACATCTCCTTCAAGCACCCACCTTGCACCCAAGAGAGGTGTTTCTATTATGCTTTTGTACCCAAAGCCTGGAGCTGAGTGGAGCATCCCCACACCTCAACCTTCCTCCCTCTCCCTCGAGGTGCTGAGAGTCCAAACTTGGGAAGAAATGCATTTAGAGATATGCACTTTTCAAGCCCTTTTCTTAGGGGAAGAGCTGGCCCCCATGACACACCACATCTCCATAAGAAAGCTGCTGAAGGCCGGAAAAAAGCTGGCTTTGTTGGGCTTTCTGCAGCTCTAAGCACTGTGGGCTTTCGGTTTCCTCTCTTGTTTTTTCTCTTGAAGCTCAGCTTTCATCTCAGAGTATTTATTTTTCACTGCTTGAAGGAGAGAAAAAAAGACTTATTTTTCTTTTCCTTTCTTTTTTTTTTTAAAAGAAATATATTTATTTTAAATTAAAATAGCAAATGTCTGCGCCTTTTAAGCAGAGGGAAGCAGGGCTGGTCTCTGGCGAGTTGCTGCAGGAAGGGGAACCAAACCTCCCCTTCTCCTCCCATCCCATCTCCCCGTGCTCAGCCCTGCTCCCCATCTGTCCCCACTTCCCAGATTTCCTTGTGGTCCCTTTTTTCCCAGCTTTCTGTCCCACTTTCCCTTTCCCCCCGTTGAATTTCGCTGCCCTTTGGGTCCGAGGAGCCCTAATTGGAACAGGCCGGCTCCTCTCCTGCTTCCTGCGTGGGAGTGAGAGGCAGCGCTTGTGAAAACAGTTCAAAAGTGCACACAAATTTTTGCCTAATCCTGCCTAAATAACAGGGGGCTCAGCCGGGGTGATTTGCCCCTGCTCCAGGGCGGGGGCACCTGGGAAAGGCAGAGCTGCCTGAGGGGGCTGGAGGTGCCTGCTGGGGCTGGAAACCTGAGCTGGGGCCAGGGTGCCCCCACGGTGCCCCCGCGGTGCCCGGGCGCCTTGGAGGGGAGCGTGGGAAGGGTCTGGGCTCCAGGCCCCCCTCTCCCCTCAGCCTCCTCTGATCCTGAGAAAGGTTTCTCTGCTGCTGAACCCTCCCAGGCGGGGGACGTTGGGAAACGTGCGCTTCAGCTTCCCTCATCCCTGGGTTGGATCCTCGGGATGGGATGGGATAGGATGGGATGGGATGGAGGGGGCTCAGTGCGGTGGGGGATGAGCTGGGGGAGTGTCGGGCTGGAGCTGGAGGGATCCAGGGCTCATGGGCTCACTGTAGGCTCGTGGGAAGAGGCACGGACAGCAAACCCATGTTGGTCCTTGCAGAGGCTCTGAGAAACCCAGGGCTTGGAGGAACCATCCACTAGGTTGGAGTAACCCTCCAGGGGCCTGGGGGAAGGTCCCCTGCATGTGCCAGGGAGGTTGGAACAGGATGGTCTTTAAGGTCTCCTTCAACCCAAGCCATTCTATGATAATTTAGATAATTCTATGATAATTTTATGATTCTGTGATAATTCAGGCTGCACATTAAAATCAGCCTAATGATTGCTGCGGGTCAGGCAGGTTAAATAGGTTCAAATAAAGTAGCAAACAAAACATATTTGTGTATATTCAGAGAACTTGTCTCTCACTGACAATGCCATACAAAGCTCAAGTGCAACTGCAGCAGAAATTTAGAATTTATCCAAAAAGGTTTTTTGCAAGAAAATGTATTTCCCCTTAAGGAATGTATTTCTTTTCATTCTCTGTGTTAAAGAGGGTGTCCCCAGCTGGGAGACGTCAGGAAATCTGTGTTTTGGCTTCCCCCATCCCTGACTCTGCCCTGGTTTGGATCCTCGGGATGGGATGGAGGGGGCTCAACATGGACAATGTCAGGCTTGGGGTGGGCTGGAGGTGGAGAGATCTAGGGGTTTGGTAGTCATGGACTCACTGTGGGCTCATGGCAAGAGGGGGAAGGAGCAAAGCCCTGTTTGCAGAGGCTCTGCAGAGGCTCTGAGAAACTCCTCCTGCTCCGTCGCGCTCATGCCACGGCAGAGGGATGTCCTGGATTGTGGGCAGCTCCAAGTGGGCTCAGGGAGGATCTCAGCTGCCTCAGGGCTCAAGGCCTGAGATGTTTTGAGGGAGATGGGCACAAATTCAGAAAGCCCTTGGATCCATAGTCCCAAGGGATGATTTTTCTTGACTCTCATCAAATGTTCTCATTTGAAACCAACCATCTTCTCCCAAACTTAATCATGGAATCCCAGAAGGGTTTGGGTTGGAAGGGACCTTAAACCTCAGCCAGTCCCTCCCCCTGCCATGGGCAGGGACACCTTCCACTAGCCCAGGTAGCTCCAACCTGGCCTTGGACACTTCCAGGGCTGGGGCAGCCACAGCTTCTCTGGGCAACCTGGCCAGGGCCTCCCCACCCTCACAGGGAAGAATATCCTCCTAAAATCTCATCTAAATCTACCCTATTTCATTTCAAAGCCATTATTCCCCCTTGTCCCTGGGCCTATGTCAAGCCACCCTGCAATCCTTGTGTTCTCATGCTCTGGGCCTGGGAGGAGGAGGAGGGGGACACTGGGCACACTGGGTTCCTGACCTTGGTGTCCATCCCTCCGAGGTGGCCGCGGGGTCAGGTGGCTCCACTCTGACCCTCTGTACACCCATTTCCACACAGGACACCAGACAAGGACACACTGGGGCTGGGATGGAAAAAAAAGTGAGTGGCCGAGGGGAGCTTTGAGGAGTCAGTGACCTCGAGTGGGAACTCGGGTGACAGATGCCTTTGCTCCCGTCCCTGTGCTCGGAGCATCTTCTTTATTTTCCATTTCTTGCCCTTGTGCAATCAGCTGCTCTGGCCTGCAGAGGAGCCTCTTGCGTTTTAAGGTCAAAATCCCTGAAGTTTGTAAATCCCAGGCCTTTAATAAGATCAGATGTGTGGAAATAGTTTATCCAAGCGGAGCCTGGTGAGAGCAGAGTGGGAATTTGGCTGGGGGATGAACTCGGTGATCTCGGCCTCTCTGCTGCGGGTTTTCTCAGGCTCCGTGTCCCACATGGGGTTTGGGGGTTTGGGCAGGTCCCCCTTAGCACATTACCCATCTGGGGTGCAGAGGGGATGGCAGGGTTGTCATTATCCTCTTGTCTGTCCAAAGTCTCTTTCCCAGGGATATCAGGGAGCTGGAGGGTTCTGGTTTGGTGAAGCTTTGGAAAACTGTGGCCAGATGAGAAGTTGTCCCTCTCTGCCTCCCTTGTGTGAGGCAAATCACTTCTCTCTGCTGCACAGATGCTGGAGCTGCTGGTGACACAATTTTCCAGGGCAACTGCAGCTCCTGGTAGTACTTAAAAATCAACCCCTCACACCCTGCCTGCCCTCCCAGGAGGAAAATCAAAGGCAGTTCCCTGTCGGGGCAGGGGTGCAGAGGGAGGACGTGGCATCCAGGCAGCCAAGTGCACGTGGCAGCCGTGGCAGAGAGGCTTTGATGGGCCTCATAAACTCAGTCAGCAGACCCAGCTCGCCTGGGCCCTGCTGCTGTGCTGGCTTTGGCCATTAAAGCCCTGAACTCTCTAAGCTGAGTTCAGTGGAACAGCCAGGCCTGGGGCTGGCTCTGTCCCGGTGTGTGTGCTGTGTGGGCCCGGGGCTGGTTCTGTGTGTGTTACTCTGTGTGCTCTGTGTGTGCTCTGTGTGTGCTCTGTGTG
>NW_020884916.1:6004660-6035725 GCF_003945725.1 Corapipo altera | reverse complement strand
CTGTGGGCCTGGGGCTGGTTCTGTGTGTGCTCTGTGTGCTCTGTGTGCTCTGTGTGTGCTCTGTGTGTGCTCTGTGTGTGGTCTGTGTGCTCTGTGTGTGCTCTGTGTGCTCTGTGTGTGCTCTGTGTGTGCTGTGTGCTCTGTGTGCTCTGTGTGCTCTGTGTGTGCTCTGTGTGTGCTGTGTGCTCTGTGTGCTCTGTGTGTGCTCTGTGTGTGCTGTGTGTGCTCTGTGGGCCCAGGGCTGGTTCTGTCCCGTGTGTGTGTGCTCTGTGGGCAGCAGGAGGGGCGCAAAGGGACATGTTTGATTTGAGCAAGATTTAATCAAACTCTTGGAAACAGATTTCAGATGGCAGGGAAAGCTGAAACCAGGCAAGCTAAGCCTGGCTTGTTGCTTTTGTTCCCAAAGCTGTGCTGGGCTCTGAGCTTTAGGAATCCCAAACTGGAGGTGAAGGGCTGGAGAACATCACCAAGGCTGGATTCTCCTCCATGGGAAGGAACTCCCCTGCACCCAGCACCCAGCAAAGCTCATGGAATTACAATTGTTTGGAAGGGACCCACGGGGATCATCCAGTCCAACTCCTGGCCCTGCACAGAACACCCCGAGTTACACCATGCAGAGCTAGGTGAAGCCCATCATGCTCCTCAGACACTTAGGGTTTAACAAAGAAAAGGGTATTTAAGTAAATACAGTATCTCCAAACCAACAGAGACAGAATTTAGATTAAAAACTGTCCACCCCCCGTGTGTTTCTCAGGTCACAAAGCCAAGCCTTGCCCACAAACACGTCTGCAGAGCTTTTCACCCACATTTAGTTTTACCCATGTGAGTTTTACAGAGCTGTGGGACCCCGCTGACCAAACCATAGCTCCCTTGAGCATTTGCAGGCTCAGGGCTTTGGGGCTGCTCTGTCCTCTGCAGAAATGTGAACAAGCAGCTATGATTTAACAGGAAAAAATAGATGATGTTTCAACCCTAAATCTGCCGAGTACAACATGTCTTCAAGGAGAAGCCTTGAAATGCACATTTGGGCTGCTTTTGGTGTTTAAACAGAAACCCTCCTCTGGCATGGTTTTTTTTTTAATTTGAAAACAGACTGTTTGCTTCTCCATGACCTCTCCCTGGGAATCACTTTTAAGTCTCCCCTGTTTTGACATGTTGTTTGTGCAGAGCTCAGCATTCACCTTCCTAAACCGAAACCTTATCCCCCCGCTACTGAAAAATTGATTCTGGGTCTGAACAAACCCAACCCCACGGACCCTGCAGGAGAAAACAGGGGGGGATCAGGGAGAGATATTTGCTGTTGCAGAGATAAACCCACGTTTTTTCACCTCCCTCGCCCTGCTCGTGGTGTCTCGCCTAAGGAAGTCACCTCCACACAGGTTTTCACGAGTGATTCAGTGTAAAAATTGGGGTTAGAACCGTTTTCTCAGCCCGATTCTGACTCATCTTCTCATGGCAGGCGGGAGCAGGAGCTGCTGTTTAACCAGGCAAGGAGGGGAGGGATTCCTGGGTGGTCCCTGAAACCACAGAAAGCAAAGCATTAAAATGTAACATGAGGATGAAGGGAAAGGGGCACTGAACCACTTTCTCCCAGTGTTATCTTGAGGCAGCAGATGGGGAACAGAGATAACAAGGGTGGCTGCTCATTTTTCGGTGCCCTCTCCAGCCAAATCCAGTAAATAATGAAGTGTAATTTGCCAAATAGCTCTTGAATGTGGGATTTGCTTTCGAAGGTCCTGATGCTGCCACTGTGGCAGCAATCCTGGATTTATGTGGGGAGGAACTGGGTCCCCAGAGACTTGGGGTCAGGAATTTTACTGGTCCTGCCTGAGCGAAGAGTCTGCAAATCATTCCTTGAGTGCCTTGGTGACTGAGGTGGGAGGGGGTTAGAGAGAAGGGCTGGATTTTAGTGGGGGCTGAGAGGTGGAAGGGGCAGAAGTGGAGGCAGAGGAGTTGCTCTGTTTGGCTTGGCAGTGGAATGGCATTCATTGCATCCAGAGGATGATTTGGGGCTGCTTTGGTCACAGTCATCCTCACCCTGTGCTACAGAGCTTATCCATGGAATCACAGAGTCATTTGTGTTGGAAAAACCCTCCAAGACCATCCAGTCCAGCCATTCCCCTCAGCACTGCCATCCCACCACCCAACCACATCCCCACGTGCCACATCCACATCTCTTTTGAACAGTTCCAGGGATGGTGATTCCACCAGTGGTGATTCCACCAGTGCCCTGTAATCCTGTTGGCCCAACCCTGAGATTCCCACTTGGAAAAAAACCCCCACATTGTGTTGGTTGGCCTTGAAGTGATACCTAGGAGTTTGGCTGCGGAGGATGTGAGTGGAGCAGGATCCCCAAACTGGGTCAGACTGGGAAGCAGCTCTGCTGCACTGGGAACTGCAGCATTGTGTCCAGTCTTGAATCCATATTTTATCAAGGATTCACTCAACACTGCCTAAAACAAACACTGACCAGCATTTTGCTTATTAAATCAGAGCTGAAATGAACTTAGAGCCATGGAAATCCATGGTGGCATTCCCACAAAACAGAGAATTCTTTGATTTTTCATGTCCGTGTCCAGATATTCATGAAAACACCCAAGAGTTTGCCCATGTTGTCATTTTTTCATGAATTTTCATGGAAAAACTTCCACTAGGCTACAGTGCTGAACCAGGTTCAGGTGGAAGATTGCCATATGAGGCCGAAAAAGTTCAGTTTTTGGGATGGTGGTTGTGGGAGGCCTTCCTTCTCCATCAAAGATGTTTTTCAGGAATACTTATAAAGTAGGAAAAAGAGCAAAACCTTTATTCCAATTTTTTTCTCAAACAGTTGCTTTTGACTGTGAAACTCTTTGGCTACAAATATCCACCTCCTTCCAAACAAATCAGAAAAAGGCATAAAAAAAAAAGCAGGATGAGGTTTGTTTCTCCTCAGGGCTCACTGCAGGCCTGGCTTGGCCGGGCCCCTCTCTCCCATGGGATGGCTGCACGTCCTTCCTGACTCCCCTGGATCTGTCACTCGGTGCCACGGGCTGGGCATGATGTAACTCCGGGTTAATGAGGGATTTTCCAGCTCTTTGTTTTCCCTTCCTCCTCAAATGAGTTTTCTGCTGGCTCCCCATCCTGTTTCAGCCTGCTGTCAGCTCCCTTTTTCATAGAATCATGGAATCCTGGACTGGTTTGGGTTGGAAGGGACCTTAAAGCCCATCCAGTGCCTCCCCCTGCCCTGGCCAGGGGCACCTTCCCCCCATCCCAGGTTGCTCCAAGCCCCATCCAACCTGGCCTTGGGCACTTCCAGGGATGGGACAGCCACAGCTTCTCTGGGCAACCTGTGCCAGGGCCTCCCCACCCTCTCAGGGAAGAATTTTCTGGAATAAAGGATTTTCTAAGACTCTTTAATTTTTCCCTTGTTTTTCCCTGGACCAGGACAACAGAGAGGGAATTCAGGGATGCTTTTTCCCTTTTTCTTGCTCACTCTGGTGTGGGATTCTTTGCCTTCCTTGGTGTCTGGAGCTGCTCAGCTTTGTCCCAGGCTCCAGACACTCCTGGGATGATGAAGCCCAAGGAGATTGATGTCTGGAAAGGTCTTTGATCTCACTGTCCAATTCCAGCAGCACATTCCATGTGCACCGTGTCACCTGGCCAGCACAACTCCTGGCCCCTTTCCCACTCCTGTGTCCTCATGGCCATCTCTCTCTCCTGCTTTTTTGCAGACATGGAATGTGCCGATGTGCCTTTATTAACTCCCAGCAGCAAGGAGATGATGTCCCAGGCACTGAAAGCCACGTTCAGCGGCTTCGCCAAGGAGCAGCAGCGGCTGGGAATTCCCAAAGGTGAGATGTGCTTTTCCCAGTGAGCAGCCCTGGTATCCACAGGGATTGTGTCCTCCAGCCAGACTGCCCAGAATTCTCCATGAATTCTCCAAGTCTACCATCCCTTTATTGGTTCTCTTCAGGTGGTATTGCCTTGTTTCTTGGCAGCTTCAGCTGGAAAAATGTGGATAAGTCACCTCCACTATAGGGAGAAGCAGCAGGGAGTACAACAAGTCAAACTGGTGACAGGGAGAACCCAAAAAAATTGGAGAAAAAGAGTGGGAGAAGGGAGTCAGAGAACTGATGGGATTATTGGAAGTCCCAAACAAATCCAAAGCTCCTTGTGTGAAATATGTGTTCAGTGGGGCTGAGCCAAACTGGGCACAGTGTTCCCTCCCACCCTGGTGCCAGTGGGCTGCCAGTCTCCACGGGCTGAGGCTGTGCAGCTGGAGCACTGTTTGGGCCCTGTTTTCCTGGGAAAGCTGCTCGTGGTTGCTCACTCTTGGATCCCTCCTGCAGATCCCCAGCAGTGGACGGAGACGCACGTGCGGGACTGGGTGATGTGGGCGGTCAACGAGTTCAGCCTCAAGGAGGTGGATTTCCAGAAGTTCTGCATGAATGGAGCTGCCCTCTGTGCCCTGGGCAAGGAATGCTTCCTGGAGCTGGCCCCTGACTTTGTGGGAGACATCCTTTGGGAACATCTGGAGATCCTGCAGAAAGGTGAGACCAGGAGTCTTGGCAGGGAATGATTCCTGCTGTCCTGGTCAGCCTGATTTTGGGGCTTTCCAAAGAGCACTGAGGTGTTCACCTTGGCCTTTAATGCCAAGAAAAACATCTTACAAAGCCCAGATTTCCAGTAGGATTCCAAATGGGCATCCCCACTGGTAGTGGGCAAAGGCAATCCTGACACTACTTGAAAGGGGCAGAGTGTTTGTGCCAGATGCTTGGCAGGAACCACCGTGGGCAGAGACACCCTGCCTGCCTGGAATCCATGGTGGGATTTTCCAGAGCGCTTTTCCTCAGCTTGTTCAACTCCTGTTGTGAATTTTAGTGCTTCCTCCAGGAGAACTGGGCACAAAAACACCACCAAGATCCCACCCTAATTTCCTAGTGGTGATTGGAAGCTGCTTTGCTTTCTTTTGTGTCCCAAAAAAGGTGTTTCATGTCCCAAAAAGGGTGTTTCTCATCCCAAAAATGGCATTTTTGGGAGGAGAAGCTGTCTCTGCCAGTCCCTGTGCGACAGCATCCAATTGTCATTGGCTGGGGATGCACAGGTTGATTTTGGCTGTTGATTTTCAGTGTCTGGATGCCCAGGAAATGTTGGGATTGTTTCTAAAGAGCAGGAGAAGAGCTGAACACCTTGACCTGGGCCATGAGCAGGAACAGCAGCCCCCGGGCTCCTTTTCCAGCTCCTTTTTGTGCAGAGCTCTTTGCTTTCCTGGAACATCCCCTGTACTGTCCTACTGACCCTGGTGGCAGGAAGGGGAGGGGGAGCACAGTTATTCCTTCCAGGAAACCATTGACAAATGGCTGCTAATTGCCAATTACTAATTTTACTGCTACCTGTGGTTTTCAGAAGGTAAACACGGGCTCTGGGGAGGACAGGCTGTTTTTCTGCTCTCTCACTCTTTATCTGGGCTGTTCTTCTTTTGCTTGTTTTTTGTCGAGCGCTTATATCAACAGCAGGTACTTTAACCAAACAGAGCAAAACCTTGTGGTCAGGCCCATTTCTCCTTGCTCTGAGCCATTCCTTGTACCTTCCCACAGCCTTTCTGGTATCCCTGGCAGTGACAGAAGGGTGGAACAAGATGATCTTTAAGCTCATTTCAACCCAAATCATTCGGTGATTCTGTAATTCTGTGATTTTTGGGGCTATAACTCATGGGAGAGGGGTGGGATGTGCTGCAGGTACCAGCTGAGGCATCAGAGCTGTGTGTGCAGCTCCTTCCTGTAGATTCCCCACATGTGGAGATGAACTTGGAGCTGTAATTCCACAGGAAAGTGGGAATCGTTTTCGTATAGCACTGACAAACACCAGGGTGTTCAGACACAGCAGTCTTGAGGATACCAAAGGTCTGGGACAGCCAGGAGCTTTTACAAAGCAGCTGGAAACCTTTGCTCCTGTTGTAACTCTTCTTCCAAAAGGGAGGAAAAGGATAAAGCTGAATTTCTGAGTGTCTCCACACTGCTGGTGTAGCCCTGGGAACCAAGAAATCTCCCTTCTGTGTTTGGCTTTCCTGGGGACTTTGTCCCTCTTGCACAAGCTGAGCCCTCTCTCCTCTGGTGGGTTCTGAGCACGTTTCCCAGCAGGGCAATATCTGTGAAGTGTTTAGGGTGTAACCAAGGACTTCTAAGAAATAACTCTGAGGCCTGGTTTCTGTTCCCTGTGGGTTACAGGGCTCGTGTCAGTGGCAGCTCATCTCCCACCCCTGCCAAGGTCTGGGCTGTGCTGGTGCTGCACAAACAGAAGGTGCAAAGTTGTCCCTGCCAGGTCCTTCCCCACTCAGGAGGAGTTGGGGGGCTGCACTTAGCGCCTGGGGATGGGATGTGTGGAGAGATCAGGGTCAAATTTGTCTCTCCATCCTCCCCATCCACCCACCAGCATCCCTTGGGGGTGTTGGTGCTGGGGTGGTGGTTAACCCCAAAATGTTTGGCTTTACCTGCCCCTGTGCCGGGGTCGCGCTGGGACACGCTGTGACCTCGCTGTCCCCTGGGCTGACCTCCCCTGGGAGCTCTGAGTGACTCACCTACCACAGACTACTCAGGGTTATAAAAAGGTAGCAGATGGGCCACTTTTCCTTGCTTGGATTTGGGTATTTTCAGGCGTATTTTCCCAAATTTCTTCCTAAAATAACCCCCTCGGTTCCCAGCAGTGAGTGTGAGCGCAGCCCAAGGTTGCTCTCCTGCTCTGTGGTCACCCACCCTGTGCCTTGGCAGCCACCACGGGGAGAGCAAAAGAGCTTTTCTCATTAGTTCTCTGTGTTTGCACAAACCCTCCTTTTGTTAGGGAATATTTTCCACCCTGCAATCCCCAGGAGAGAGGGCCAAAATTAGGCTCCTCGCGAGCGAACGTGCGTTGTCTTCGCTCGGCTCCTCTTGAGCCTCGGCAGAGACAAACCCAGCCCAGAGCTGCCTGGGGGGATTTGTTTTGGTTGCCCTCTGCAAAGGAAAGAAAATCTCCCGTGCCAGGATCTGTGCCTACAATGCCATGTTGGAATGAGAAAGGTGTTCATGGAAAAACTGCTCAGGGGAGGAGCAGCTTTTGTGTGGGAAAGCAAATCCAGCGCCAAGCCCGGGAGCACCAAAGGGCTTGGAAAAAGCAACAGGGAGCAGAGAATCTGTGCTTTGATGTGCTCTGTGCTCTTTCCCAGTGAATTATGCCTATAGAGAGGCTAAAATTTGGCATCCTGCCCACACATACACAGTGGAGTCTGGGCCAGGAGTTGGGTCATGGACAGTGGGACAAAGCATTTTTGGATGTGGAATGTTCTCCCTGCATCAGGTGCTGCATAGGCTGGGAATTAGCATTAATTAGGGGAGGGCTTAGGGGAGCTGGGTTTGGTATGTGTTACCCACTCCCTTGCACACACCTACTACTGGTCTAAAAATAGGGGTTTTCAGGGAAACAACTGCCCTTGTAAGGTGAGTTTTTTCGGGAGCTCACACATGGAAGCGTGATCAGCAACCCTCAGGAGGATGGAAGACAACAAAGACCAAGGCAAGCAAGGAAATGATGCAACTGGTGTTTCAGAACCACCTGGAGCCTCTGATTGAGAAAGTTGTTGCTCTTTGGGTTGGGTTGGTTTGGTTTAAATCTGGCCATACCTGCAGCAAGAATTCACAAAGTGTGTCAAATTTCTGTGGGATTTGAGCTTTTAATTAATTTCTGTTCCTTTGAACGTCCCAGTTTAACCTAGAGAGGAGCATTTTAGGAAGTTCAGACCTCTCTGTGTTACAACAAGTTTTGCAAAGCACAAATGTGTGACATTTCCTTCCTTTCCTCTTTGCAGAAGAGGTGAAACCATACCCAGCAAACGGAGCGAACACGACGTATCCCGAATCCCGCTACACCTCCGACTATTTCGTTAGTAAGTCTCAATTAGCAGTGTCATTCCAGTGCTTCCAGGCATGGAAGTGCCTTCTGGGAGAGATTTGTCTGCATCACATGAGGACTTGTGCAAAGTCGTGTTGGGTTTTGAGTTTATTTAGGAGCCATCTGTATTTTTGGGGTCTGATTTTGCAAGTGGTGTTTGTTTGAAGCTGTAGCTCAGCAAACCTTGTAAGAGACCTCAACACTCCTGAGTACTGGGAATTGTTAAAAACATATTTAAAAAGGAAGGGAATGGGGGAAGAAGGCTTGATTCTGAATGGCTAGGAAGGAGCCTGGCAAGGAAAGGGATGAGTCCTCAGTCTGCACTCCTGCACTTCCCATTGCTGTTGGTTTGGAGATGTTCTGGAAGCACATTGGAAATCTGGGAGGTATTTCATGAACCAGCTAAAAACCCCAGCTGACCTGGAGAGGGGAGATTTCAATGAGGTGTTAGGGAGACATCCTGCCCTGGGAGGGTGGTGAGGCCCTGGCACAGGTTGCCCAGAGAAGCTGTGGCTGCCTCATCCCTGGAAATGCCCAAGGCCAGGTTGGACGGGGCTTGGAGCAACCTGGGCTAGTGGAAGGTGTCCCTGCCCATGGCAGGGGGTGAAAAAAAATGGTCTTTAATTTCCCTTCCCACCCAAACTGGTCTGGGATTCCGTGATTCCATGATTCCATGATTCAGAGAATCAGGATTCCAGGCTCTGGCCAGTGAGGAGAGGGGACTATGGGAATGGTTCACCTGTTACAGTCATCAGTGAAACATTTCTGCCCTATATCTCCTTTGTGAGATTCCATTCTTCCTGATTTTCCAGCTCTTCCCCTCTGGCGGCTCTCCTCGTGGGAAGCACATTGGTGATGGCTGAGGAAGCCTGATTTTGTTAAATTACTGCATTTATAGGACAGGATAAACTTTTAGAAACCTCAGCCAAAAGGGTTTTAGAAACCACCTCTGTAGCTTTTAGAAACCTTTCCCAAAACTAGTTCCCAGCTGTTCCAGGTGTTTTATATCCACAGGCATTGCAGGTCTCCCTGGGGATGAGGAGGCTGGAGAGGGACCAAGCACTGCTCGGGTTTCTTTGAGCTTTTGAGATTGTTTCTGACGTTCCTGTTCTACCCTCAGGTTATGGCATTGAGCATGCCCAGTGTGTGCCTCCCTCGGAGTTCTCGGAGCCCAGCTTCATCACAGAGTCCTACCAGACCCTGCACCCCATCAGCTCCGAGGAGCTGCTGTCCCTCAAGTACGAGAGCGACTATCCCTCGGTCATCCTGCGGGACCCGCTGCCCACGGACCCCCTGCAGACAGACTACTTCAGCATCAAGCAGGAGGTGGTGACACCAGACAACATGTGCATGGGACGTGCCAGCAGAGGTAAAGCTGGGCCTAAACCCAGGGTTTGCTTGGCTTAGAATCATAGAATCAGCTGGGTTGGAAGGGACCTCCAAGATCATCAAGTCCAACCCTTGATCCAACCCCGCTGTGGTTCCCAGCCCATGGCACTGATGCCACATCCAGTCTCATCTTAAAAACCTCCAGGGAGGGAGAATCCACCCCCTCCCTGGGCAGCCCATTCCAATGGCTGAACACCCTCTCTGGAAAGAAATTCTTTCTAATATCCAACCTAAACCAACCCTGGCACAGCTTCAGACCATGCCCTTCTTCCTGTTCTCCCTGTAACAACATCCGTGCTGCCTTCCCTCCCCTGGGAGATGTTCCCAGGGAGCCTTTTCCCAACACATGTGTCTTCTGGAGCTGGATCCCCTGGTGGCTTTGAGCCCTCCCTGCCTTTCTTCCCAGGGAAAACTTGAAGAAGGTCTTTCTTTTCTCTCCTCCAGGGAAAACATGAAGGAGGTCTTTCTTTTCTCTCCTCCGCTGCCTGTTTTTACAACATCTGCAAAAATGTGCCATTTCTGGCACTGGGCTTTGATGTCAAACTCGGGTGAAATTTTTAAGCTTTAAGGTTATTGGGGAGGACAAACTGCTGGTGGTTGTATATATCCCATTTTTTTAGGAGATCGGGCAAAACCCCACAAATTCTTCACGAGTTCTCATCAGGAATTACTGTCAAGGGCTCTGAAGAGTTTTACACTCGATGATCCAAAGTCTTTGTCTATTATCTCCATGGATATTCTGCTGAATTCAAGCCCTGGGCTTTGTCAGGAGGTGCAGATGTCAGGGGCTGAGGCAGCAGCAGAGCTGAAGGACCCCCTGAATCCTCCTGCTACAACCAGACATCTCCAGAGTTAGAGGTACAGGATTCCTGGTTCAGGTGATGGGATTTAAACACCTGAGCACTTTGGAGGATCTGAGTCCAAACACCTTTCCAGTTAATACTATTAAATTCAGAACACATGGGGCCCAGCTGCCCCAGTGCTTTGTAGCCACATCACCTGGTGCAGGGTGAGGGGCAGGTGCTTCCAACCTCCATCAGAGCAAAAACTGAACCCACAGAGCTCAAAGTCACTGACAAAGGGGCTTCATTGTCTCCTCATTCCAGGTAGGGAACCTGGGGCACAGGGAAGGGATCTGCCCTGCCACCACCCCCTGAATAGAATCCAGATGTCCCCAAGCCTCGAATTCCTTGTGGTGATGTGTTGCTGTGAGCCAGGCTGGATGTGGAACAATGAAACCCCTTTCTCAGCTCTGGGAGCTGGGGAGGTGCTGCCTCCCCTTTGCAGCTCTGCTCTGCACATCCCAGCTCAGAGCAGCTCAGCTGCAGCTTCCCGTTCCTCTTCCAGTCTGCCAGGGAAGTCATTATCCGTATTATTACCTCTTCTCCTGACAGAGGTGACCTGGATGAGCCAGGAGGGCACAGGGTTATAATTTTGGGTGAACTCCTCTTTCTGTGGTTGTTTTTCTGCCTGAATTTCATCAGTGCCTTTCCCTTTTCTTGACCTTTTCTCTGACACAGGTGATTTCATAATTCTCCTCGAAATGCAATGATCCAGGAAGGCTTTTGCAACTGTACCTTGGGCCTGTGCTCAGTGGCAAACCTAAAAATGGTTTCAGGGGAGGGAAGAAAGAGCCCTTAATGCTGTTGTTAGCAAAGACTTTAATATAATGATTCCAACAGGCTGTGCTCACATTAACACATATTTCAGCCCTGGAAAGGGCCTTTGGTGGCAGAAATCCTCCCAGAAGGGTGGAAAGAAGCTTTAATAGAAAGCAGAGCCCGGTTAATTTGTATTTATGTCTGTCTTTACCTTGCATTATCTTAAAAGTTGAGTCTCTCCCTTGAGCATCACTCAGGGAGAGGCTTTTCCAGTCAATTGTCTTTTGTGGGGGCTTTAGGAGTGAATTCTTTGGTCCCATGGGAATTGTTTCACTCTGCCTTATCAGAGCAGGCTCCTGCCTAGAAAGTGGAGCTGTCAAACTCTTCTAAGCTTCTCCTGGGCTAGTGCAAGGCATGGTTTTTTCAGTTAGGCCAAACTGAGGTGAATTTTCAATGGACTGACACAAACCACACCCCTGTCAGGTTTTTAAGTCCTTTTCTAAGTGAGTTTGTGCTGCAGGACTGCTCAGGGAATTGGTTATGCCAATTAATGTGCACACACAGCAGTGTTGTTCTCCTTTAGCAGGATTCAGGAAAGCATTGAAGTGTATCCTGTGGAATTCTCAAAAAAAAAAAAAAGGCAAAAAAACAAAAGTGAGTTTGAAACATGGATATACCAATGGATCCAAACATTTGAGGATTCCAGGCCAGCAATCAGGGCAGAGCCTTCATTAGTTGAGTCTTTTCACAGCAAGTGCTCTTCAAACTACAACACAACAACTATTTAGGGAGTGTGCCAGCACCCTTCCACGTTCCCCTTCCCCTGGGATCCACTGTCCAGGCCCAGGCTGTGGGTAGCTCTGCCAATGGAAATTTCTCCAGGAGCTCTTGCACAATCCCAGCAGCTGTTTTTAGCTTGGTTTGGGAAATTAGTGAACTTGAATGATCCTGTTACGCTCGTAGTTTGTCAGGAAAGATGTTGAGCAATCAGCAGCGTAAGGGAGATCAGAGGAGCAGCTTCAGCTTGTTCTTTGGCTCCTTTTTTAGCTCTGTTTTAAGTACAGAGCGTGTATTGCTGTCTTCAGTGGGTGTAAATCAGCACTGCTGAGGATCTGGCCTCTCGTGTTCTGGTTTTTACTAAAAATACCCCAGAGAGCAGCTTTGATACAATCCAGCTGTGCTCACCTTACCAGAACTGGGAAAAGAGCTGCTTGAGCTCTCAGCCCTTTACTCTCCTCCTCCATCAAATCTGATGCTCCCTGGGGATTTGGGGGTGGAAGCTGCTTGTAACATATGGCAAGGAAGGGCTGCTGTGGAGTTTTGGAGGAAACATCAAAAGTAAAGGAGCTGGTGCCAGTGCCCGTGGATGGGCCTGGGCAGTGTTTGTATGGGGCTGGCAGAGGGAACAGAGGATTTATTGGGGACCCCCATATCCTTCAGCAGGAAGAGAATCATAGAAATCATAAAGTAACAGAATGGTTTGGGTTGGAAGGGGCCTTAAAGCTCAGCCAGTCCTACCCCCTGCCACGGGCAGGGACACCTTCCACCAGCCCAGGTTGCTCCAAGCCCTGTCCAACCTGGCCTTGGACACTTCCAGGGATGGGGCAGCCACAGCTTCTCTGGGCACCCTGTGCCAGGGCCTCCCCACCCTCTGAATAAAGAGGCCCTGGAGTGCCCATGTTTAGGCACCTGAACTCAGTCTGGAATATGTAAAGTGAATTATTTCTTTGATGTTGCCTTTTTGAAAGAGGACAATTGTTTCCAGTCAGCCCTGAGCATCAGCCCTGGGGAGAGAGAGGCAGGATTTGGGGGTTTGCCTCTGTCTCTCTCTGAACTTTTCCGGGGGTCTGAATGACAGGTCCAGGTCCAGGCTGCCCTTCCTTCAGAGGTGAGGGGTGCTGGGGCAGCCCCAGGTGCCCGCCCAGCAGGCAGGTGAAGCTCGTGTGCTGCCCATCACCCCTCACCTGCTGTTCCTGCTCCCCAGGCAAACTGGGAGGCCAGGACTCCTTCGAGAGCATCGAGAGCTACGACAGCTGTGACCGGCTGACGCAGTCCTGGAGCAGCCAGTCCTCGTTCCAGAGCCTGCAGCGCGTCCCGTCCTACGACAGCTTCGACTCCGAGGACTATCCCGCCACCCTGCCCAGCCACAAGCCCAAGGGCACCTTCAAGGACTATGTTCGGGATCGGGCCGACATGAACAAGGACAAGCCCGTCATTCCTGCTGCTGCCCTGGCTGGATACACAGGTAGGGATTCCCCATTCCCTGGGAAACCTCCAGGGAGGATCGTCCCCAGCACCCTGCAGAGCCCCCAGGGGCTGTGGGTACAGTGGCTGGGAGGGAGGGCTTTGGGACTCCCTGGGGTGCCCAAAGTCTGTGTTGCTGTTTGTTGGCTGGTGAGGGAGGGGTTTTGGGGGGTCTGTGGTGTGTCCAAGGTCTGTCCAAGGTCTGTGTTGCAGTGGGGTGTGAGTGAGGGGTTTTGGGGGGTCTGTGGTGTGCCTGAGGTCTGTGTTGCTGTTTGTTGGGCTGTGAGGGAGGGGTTTTGGGGGGTCTTTGGGGTGTCCAAGGTCTGTGTTGCAGTGGGGTGTGAGTGAGGGGTTTGGGGCTCTCTGGGGTGCCCAAGGTCTGTGTTTATTGGGCTGTGAGGGAGTTTTTGGGGCTCTCTGGGGTCAGCCCCATGCCTCAGGCACCCCTGAGAGCACTCAGCCCTCCAGGGCTGCAGCTCCTGTGAGGGTGGGCATCCCACAGCTCCTGCAGGACATGGGACCTGGCTGAGGGAAGGCCTGGTGTTCCATTCCCACCTGGTTGAGGCTGGAAGGAGCTGGTATCTGCTCGGATCCCTGGGAGCACAGGGTGGCAGAGAGCCCACATTCCCCCTCTGACACCGTGTTGGCCACTCGTGGTTCCCCCCCTCAGGCAGGAGCAGCTGCATCCCCAGCACTGCTGGGTGGGATGGGAATGATCCTCTCCCCTTCTGGCACAGGGAATCCCTTGCTTTTGCTCCGTACCTCGGTGTGAGGCAGGGCTGGGATGGTGCCAAAGCAGTCCCAAACATTTTCCATTCTCATCTGGGAGAGATGAGGAGGTGATAGGCCATGGAAACTCCTGTGGTGTCACAGCCCTGCAGCAACCTGGCATCTCCACGGAGATGGGATGGGGCTTCCAGCTAAAACTGAGCTCATCCTTTCCATGGCTTTTCCCCGTGCTCTGAGTGGAACTCAGAGCAGCTCCTGGCAGCTCCCCTTGCGCTGCACACGCTGATCTCTCCTGCCCCAACTGGGAGCAGCCGGTGGAAAGAGTTTGTGCAGATAAGGATCAGCAGGTTCAGAGCAGATCCTGAGGTGTGACTGTCCCTGAAATCTCCTCCCACGCTCGGCTCATCTTGGGGCTGATCTCGAGCTTTTTGTGAGGGTGGGGAGAGGGGTAGGAGGAAGGAGAGGTGGGGAGATAATTTTAGGAGTGCAGAAAAGGAAGTGGTTTGTTGCTATAGCTTTAGTTAGAAAGAAAGCTCAGCCCTGCCTGCTCAATGAGACCAAGTCTATACAAAATATATACAAAGTCTATACAAAATATGAGTGTGCTCTGCTGCTCCTGAAAGGATTTTGGCTCGGGGGGTGTGGTGGGAAGAGGCAGGAGGGGTAGGAGGGACCGTGCCCAGGTTCTTGTCCTCTGCTGTGCCACAGAAATTGCTGTTCCTGAAAAAAGAGACCAGGGACCACAACTTGCAATTTTTATTCCCATTTTCTCCCAGCAATGCCTTTGGGTATCCAGTGCCTGGGAAGGAGCACTGGATGAATTTTAACATCCGGGGAAACTGAGGCACAGAGGTGCTGGCAGAACTAGGAGCTCTGCTTTCCAAGCTGGATGTTTCCCTCCACATTTGCTGTAGCTCGTGGAAAAGAGTGGAAAAGAACCACCCCCGCAGAGAGGCAGGAGCTGAAGTCAGAGCTGGACCCTGTGCTTTTCCAAGGAATAGTAGCACCCCAAAGGCTGTCCTTGGCCTGGTGCCACCAGGAAGGGGGGACTTGGGTTCCTGCAATGCCAGAGCACAATTCCAAACCCTCTGTACAGTGTAACATTTTCCCTCACCTCATTTGAAACCCCCTTTTGAGCTGAGAAGAACATCCCTTGGCCCAGGCACTTCTGTGGGATCAATAAGTGGGAACGCCTGATTTTTTATTTATTTTTGCACTGATTCACTTGAGAGACTTTCAAATGTGGAGAGGAAAATCCAGGATCACTCAGAAATCCTTGGGCTGGGGCTCTGCTTGCTCTCTCCAAAGGCTGATGAACAATACTCAGCCCTCGCACAACCATATCCCTGTTGCCATTGGGAATGGGCTCTGGGCAGGGGATCTCTGCAGGCAGGTGACTCCAGAGGTGTCCTCTGACCCTTTCCAAGCCCTCTGGCCTGTCAGCACCTCCAGCTTTCCGTGCCAATGGTGGGTGCAGAGCAGAGCTGGGTGCCTGTGAGAGCAGCGAGAGCGAGTGAGGACGTGTTGTGTCACAAACTGGAGGAGAACTGGGCACTCTCAAACTCTGTGCTGATGCATTTCTGCCAAAAAATGCCACTCAGGCTGCCCAGCACTGCTGGGGGCTGTCTTGGGCCATCTGAGCAAGGAGTGGGGGACCCAGGCAGAGCTTTTGGTTCTTTCTTTGCTTTGCTCTGCACTCCTTTTACTTTACTGGGGGAGGAAGTGCTGTCTCGCAGCTCCAGCAGAGGAACTCGGTGTCTGGGCTCTGGCTGTGGCTCTGGGGAGGAGGTGGAGCCTCCAAACGAGCAGAGCAGGGGATTGACAGCCCAGGGTCCCCAAACAAGACCCTCATATTCCATTTCCCCCTCAGTGGATTCCTTGAGCCCACACCCAGCACCCAAAGGCACCCTGTGGGGCTGGGCCATCACATCTCCAGGGTTTTCTGGGGGTTGAGAACTCGACAATATTTGTCAGGTTTTGTTACCAGGGCCCTGTTTTCGTGGTGGTGGCCCAGGGAGGTGGCCCAGTGCCCTGTCACAGCACATCTCTGATGGTATCTGCCCCGGGAGGCGCAGCCTGGGCTGAGAAGGTGCATTTTGGCGGAAGCTCCGTCGTTCTTTGGTGTGTTCTTGGGGTTTGGTGTGTTCTCGGGGTTTGATATGTTCTTCACCAGCTCCGAGAGCTTCTCAAAGCTGCCTTATCTGCCCCCACATCTTGACCTAGTTTGACAAGTTGCCATGGTTGCTCAGATAGAGGTTGATGCAATTTTCTTATCTTTCCTTTGAAGGAGAAATGTGATTGCTCTGGAGTTGGTGAAGTTCCGTTTCCATGGCTGCAGGGAGGGCCAGCCCTAGACACCTGGGTCTGGAGCTAAAGCTTGGCCAGCTTGAGTCTCACTCACAGGAGCAGCTGGAGCTGTGTCAGGGCAGGCTCAGGTTGGATCTCAGGGAAAGGTTCTTCCCCCAGAGGCTGGTTGGGCACTGCCCAGGCTCCCCAGAGCAGTAGGCACAGCCCCAAGGCTGCCAGAGCTCCAGGAGGGTTTGGACAATGCTCTGAATTGTTGGGGTGTCTGTGCAGGGCCAGGAGTTGGACTGGATGATCCTTGTGGGTGCCTCCTAGCTCAGGAGATTCTGTGATTCTCCATCAAGGCAGATTTGGGGAGTTTGCCAGCAGACAGAGTGCACCTGGTACATTCAGGCAAGCCAGGGGTCAGGGGGTGTGTTGGCTGCTAAACCTCACCTTGGCTCAGCTGAGCTCAAAGCTGCCTCGTTGAGCAGCAGAGCAGTGTTGGGGTGAGTGGGTGGTGTTGGGGTGAGTGGGTGGCTGGTGCTCAGCTCATGCTGGAATGTGGCAGAGACCCCTCTGTCCCTGAGCCCGGCTGAGCTAAGCCAGGCTCAGCTCTGGGGCTGTGCTGTGGCTGGATCCTGCACTGTGCTGCTCCTGGTGACTCCCATGGCCACCAGCAGCTGTGTGGGACCTGCTGCCACATGGCCAAACCCAGCTGGTGTGTGTCAGGGTGAGCAGCCTGTGCCTGAGGCAGTGGGGTGGGACTGACCCTGCTGGCCTCTGACCTTCCAGCCCTGCGTTTGCTGCTGCTCATGCTGCCTCTCTCCTGCTGGCCCAGGGGAGGCTCAGCTTTGTGATGGCCATGGAGCTCTGAGCTGGTTTAGGTTCTGTGGAGCAGCTGTGTGGGTTGGAGCCGAGCTGTGGGGTTTGTTTGCTCTGTGTGTGCAGGACCCGAGCGCTGCCGGGGCTTTCCACAGCCCTCATGTCTGAGCTGCCACAGCCCCAGAGCTCAGCTGGGCTGAGCTGCTGCTGCACCTCACTGAGCAGGCACTGCAGGGCCCCTCCCTCGAGTGCAGGGAGAAAGGCAGGAAAGAGGGATGGGAAAGGTGGAGTCAGCCAGACCCTGATCCCACATCTCTGAGGCTGAAGGTGGTGCTGGCCTTGCCCGGTGGGGAAGCTGCTGATGCCTTTAAAGCCACTCTCAGCATCTAAAGAGTTAATGCCCCTTGAGTGTGTCTGTCAGACTGATGTTATCCTGTTATCATCCTGCCCTTACAGAATCTGGGAGGCAGTGAGGGAGCAGCCCCCTCTGAGAGATGTTATCTCCTCTGAGCACCCAGAGGCTTCTCTCCACCAAACCTTCCTGCCCAGGCCAGATCCCAGTCTGGTCCTCACTATCAGCATTCACAGGGCCGTGTCCATGGGGCCCAAATTTGCTGCTGAACCCCTGTGTCCCGAGTTGTGTGTGGTGCAAAGGCTCTGAGCAGCCTGTGTTTCTGGGTGATGTTATCAGTGACCCCGCAGTGAAAGCACAGCTGCTGTTTTGCAAGAAAGTCGAGTTGGTGCCAAAGAAAGTGGGTCTCTGTCAGGACACTTTGTGTACTGCTTCCCCTCCCCTTGTTGCTGTGCTGCTGCTCTGAAGCTCCCACCAGCCAGCTCCCCCACGTGCTGTGGTGATCAGCATCCAAAATTCCATCAGCAGCCCCTCTCCCACCATGCCCTACTGATCCCTCTGTCCTTGGCATCCAGAGCCTGGGCAGCAGTTCCTAGAAACACCAGCATCCTTCCTGCTCTGCCTGTATGGGGACCTGCCCTTGGGGTAGGGGGATCTGGAGATGCAGGAAGCCACCCCAGCAGCCAGAATCACAGAATCAACGAGGTTGGAAAAGACCTCTGAGATCATTGAGTCCAACCTTTGACCCAACCCCACCTTGTCACCCAGACCATGGCACTGATGCCACATCCAGTGTCTTCTTAAACACCTCCAGGGATGGTGACTCCACCCCCTCCCTGCCCAGCCCATTCCAATGGCTGAGCACTCTCTCTGGAAAGAATTTCTTCCTAATATCCAACCTAAACCTCCCCTGGCACAGCTGAAGACCCAGCCCTCTTGTCCTACTGCTGGTTCCTGGGAGCAGAGCCCAACCCCCACCTGGCTCCCCCCTCCTGTCAGGGAGTTGTAGACAGTGGGGAGGTCTCCTTTGGGCCTCCTCTTCTCCAGGCTGAGCCCCCCCCAGCTCCCTCAGCCTTTCCTCACGACCCTGTGCTCCAGTCCCTTCCCCAGCACAGCAGCCCCTCTGACCCTGTGCAGGGCAGGGGGTGGTGTGACCTGGGTCATCCCTGTGACCTCAGGGGTGACCAGCAGCAGCTCCTGCTGCTTTCTGCCTCTGGGGCCCTTCTCCCCTCCCCAGGGTGTGGAGCTTGAAGATGGGACTGGTTCAGTGGCTGCTGCTCCACCTGCCAGACGTGCAAACAAACCCAGTCCCACGCGCCACTGCCCAAGCGTGGAGGGGCTGAGCCCCCCCCGAGCTGCTGCAGCCCTGGGCTGGAGGGAACAGCAGCTCTGGCTGTGTCTCTGCTCTGGTTGGGGTTGCACAGCAGCTCAAGGCCTGTAGGGCCACCCTCGGGGGAATGGGAAGCTCATGAAACCCCCTTGAGCTTTGCCAGATGCCTCTGGAGCTCAGGGGAAGGTTGGACGATGCTTTCAGGCACTTGGTAGGATTGTTGGGGTTGTCCTGTGCGGGGCCAGGAGTTGATCTCTTCTAACTTGGGAGGTTCTGTGACCAGTCCTCCCAACACCTTCTTCCTCAGAGCAGAGGAGGCACCTCAGGAAAGCAGCTCTTGCTCAGAGTTGCCCACCTGACCCTTTTCCTGACTATAATCACGACCAAAAGCAAGTTGTTCCCAAGGAAGGTGCTTTCTGAGTCCTTCCCTGCTTCTTTTTGCACCTGTTTTTTGGAGATGCCTCCACCTGAGCTCCACCACTGCCCTCCCAGCACTTCCCAGTGTGTGAATCCTGCCCCAGTCCTGGCAGGAGCTGCGGAGGAGGTGGCTGGGCTGGGCCTGGGCTGACGAGTGATGGGACCAGCTTTGCTGTGTCCTGACACTTTGGGGAAATTGGGGACCACAGTGCCGTGGAAGGGGGCTGGGGCAGGGTGACTGAGGTGACACTCACGTGAGGGAGGTGAGGGCTGTTTTGGAGACGTTGCCACGAGCACTTGTTTTGTTGGGTTGGAACCACAAACCGCAGAGCCCCAGCAGAGGTGCAGCGCTGGGGGGGGTTTCAGGTGTTTTTTTTTCCTTTCTTTT
Organism: Corapipo altera; assembly: GCF_003945725.1. NCBI lineage: Eukaryota > Metazoa > Chordata > Aves > Passeriformes > Pipridae > Corapipo > Corapipo altera. Next base: position 6,016,265 of record NW_020884916.1, on the reverse strand, counting down.
CTTGTTTGAAAGAAGGAGAACAAAACAGAGGCCGTTGAGAGGGGTGGTGTGTGAAACCGTCTCGAGAGAGAGTGGGGATGACTCGTTTGGGGCTGTGCCTGCCCCGGTTTGGCACCATCTGCCCCAGCCAGGTGGTGCCACCAGCTCTACACCAGTTTAATTTCCCACTGCTTGGGAATGGGGTGGGGGACCTCCAAACCTGAGCAAGGAATGGTGTGGCACCACACCCTTAGCCCTGGGGACACCCCTGGGTGCCCTCAGGGGGCTGGTGCCGCGGGAGCTCTGGCTGTTCCCGCTGGAGGAGCCGCCTGTGCTCTGGCTCCAGAGGAATATTTTCCCCCTGACGCCGAGAATTCCTGTGGTGTGACACTCCCTGCTCAAGGACCCTGTTCAGTGCCACCAGGGCCAGACAGGGCCCCCATTGTGGCCCCTCTGGTGAGTGCTATTCTGAGCAGCCCCAGGGGTGCTGGAGGTCACCCCCCACCCTCTGATCCTCCCTTGTCCTTTGTGCAGCAGGGGCTGCCCCCATTCCCCAGCCAGGGCTGGGGTTGCTCTGGGAATCTCCTGGAAGTGCATAAAAGTTGCCTTGTGTCCCTCTACTCCACACTTGGAGCTGCATCCAAACCCAGGCTGCAGGAACACCCCAGTGGGGGTGGGTTTGGAGATAACCAATGGGTCCTGGGGTGGATTGCACCCACTGAGCTGTGCCAGCCTGGAACAGTCTGTGTCTGCTTGTGGCATGGAGTGATCCCAAGGGGGATTTCCAGCCCTGGATGGGGATGAGAGGAAGGAGTGAAGCAGAAGGGATGGAAAATGGACCTGCTCCCAGCTCCTGGGGTGCACACAAAGCCTGGCAGCTTTGGAGTTGTGACATCCAGGAGTGGCATCGCTGCACGAGCCAAGGGTTAGCTTGAAATCCTATGGGAAAAGAGGAGATTTCCAAGGATCTCCCTGCTCCTTGCTAGTCTGCAGAGTAGGTGAAAGGAGCCCATTTCTGCAGATCTCCCTCCCAGCACTAACTGCAGCTGCACGAGATGGTGCCTGGACTTCCAGAACCCTTTCCCTGTTCCATTCACCTTCCTGCCCTCCTGGTTTTGGGCACACAGGCTCGGGCATGTGCCAGGGTTTGGCTCCTGCCACCTCGTGCCTGGCTGACATCTCAAGGTGCCCTGGCTGGCACATCTGCAGGGCCCCTCTGCCCTCCCCTGGGGCAGGGAGGGTGTGTGTTTACAGGAGCTGGGACATGCCTGGAGCCCTGCAGTAAACACATTCTTCACATAATTGCTTGTCCAACACAGAGGAATTTGGGGTTTTACGTGTCCCACAGGGAGCTCGGAATAGACCTTGGGAATCCCTGTTCCCAGGATGACACTGCTTCCTTTGGAAATCCCACAGTACCCGGCCGAGGGTGGCAGGAGCCCTGCTTTGCTTGCTGGAGAGAGGGCAAGAATTTCTGGGTTTCCCCCGGGAAAGATCTCCCTGCCAGCTGGAAGCCAAGCAGGAACTGCACTGGCCACTTGGCTCGGGGGCAGTGCCACTGGAGCCTCCAAAGGCTCCTGCAGAGCCAGGATGGCCCAGGGGAGTTTTGGAGGCACTTCCTTACCCCAGAACCTGGTCTCTGGGGGATGGGCTTCCATCCAGCTTATTTTGGGGAGGGAATCAACAAAAAATCCTTGTCCTTCATTTGGGCAGGAGAGAGACAGATCTGAGAGGATGGACCCGGTCTCGCTTCAGCCTTGGCTCCTTGGCCATGTCTCTGTTACCCTGATTTGGGGCTTGGAGGCTCCCTGGCTCTGTGCAGGGAACTGGTGTAAAGGCAGAGGGGCCAAGAAATTGGTGTAAATTCATACGGGCCAAGACAAACCATCCCCTTGGGAATTCACCTGATGTTCCCCATGGAACACCTCAGGTGGCCAGAAAAACCTTTTTCCCAATGTTTTCACTGTGTTTATTTCTCTGCTGTAAACAGGCCCAAGCTTTGAGATGTGGTGGCATTTCAGGCCAGGCTTTTGGCTCTTCCCTTTGGGATGAGAGGCAAAGGCATCATTTGAATTTCCTCCCTCATTTTGGCTGGGATAACCCAACTCCATCCCTACTGGAGTCACTGTCTTGGCCAGCTCCTGCCGGGAGCGACTGGCTGGAGCCTTTCCCGCCGAGTCTCTTCCCATTTCCAGGCAGAAATGACACTGGGAGCTCCCTGCTTTGTCCTGCCCGTGGCTCTGATAACCCCCAGGGCTTGGCAGGGAACGCAGTGCCTCCAAAACCCAGGAGCAGTTCCCCAGGGATGACAGGAGGGAAGCAATTTGGGAAGGGCTGGATGGGACCCACGATTCCCCTGTCCTGGAGCCAGCTCCCTCATTTCCTCCTCCCAGCAGCTTGGCTGCTTTTGAGTCATTCCAAACTCTTCCCTCCTTGGGTTATCCCACAGCCACAGCTCTGACAGCTCCCATTGTCATTCCTGGAAACAGGCTGGGCTCCCTCCCTTTTTCTGAGCCCATGGCTCGTTTATTCCCCGCTCGAAGCTCATGCTTGTCGCTGTCAACACTGGGTTCATCCCGGCCTAATCCAGCCTGTGCAATTCCTCCTGGGATAAATCATTTCATCCATCGTCTGGCTCTGTTATTGTTATTATTAGGGATATGTCCTAGACTGGGTTTCAAACCTGGCAGGATCTCTCCCAAAACACGTTGCCCAGGGCTAAGTGCAATATTTTGGGCGTGGCCACATTTGGAAGTTGCTCATCAAAGAGATTTTGGCTCCAGGGCTTCTCCTCTACCTTGGGTTGGGACACGACCCAAGGAGGAGATAAATGTTGTGAAACTTCTCCATGAATCCAACCAAGACCAGGCTGGGGAGCACGGGGAGGCTCTGGGACCCTGAGGCAAATTCCTGTTGGCCAAAATTAGCAATCAGAGGAAAAATGGAAACCATGGCATTGTCAGGAGAGGTGGAATGTCCACGGCATGGGATGCTGTCCATCATAATCTGGCTGGATTAGGGGAACCAGCAGCCACAGGGAGGTTTCCTATGATTTCCTAAGATTTGCCATGGGGAAATCCACCCACAGGCCCAAGAAAGAGATAAATATTGTGAAACCTCTCCATGAATCCAGCCAAGACCAGGCTGGGGAGCACTGGGGGGCACTGAGGGGCACTGGGACCCTGAGGGAAATTTCTGTTGGTCAAAATTAGCGATGATTTTGGAAACATGGAGATTACAGCGTTGTCAGGAGAGGTGGAATGTCCATGGGATGCTGTCCATCCCCTCCTACCTCTCCAGCTGGATCAGGGGAAGCAGCAGCCCCAAGGAGGTTTCCCCTGGATTTGCTGAGCTCTGCCTTGGGGAGCTCCAGCAGTGCTGAGCTGGGGAGCTCTGTCTGTGCCGTCCCCACTCCGAGCTGGCCTCACCCATTCCTGCAGCAACACGCCCTGGGAAGAGGCCAAATAATTGTCATACCTGGGTCCCCCCTTATCTCGGGAAGGTCGGGAAGCAGGAGTGTGCTGGAGTTCACCTCATGGCCAGCAGCTCTTTGGCATGGACAGGGCTGGGTGCTCCTGTGCCAAGACAATGACTCCTCGCTCTTCCCCTGCCAGAAAAATAATCCTATTTATGTAACTCGAAGTGAAGCATTCCAGGGCATGAATATTCAGCTCTTCCTGCAAATAGGAAGCTCTGTTACCTGCAGGATTGAACTCCCCAGCTGTCAGCTCAGCCCACATCTTGCCCTGTGGCTGCTGATGTTGGTTTTGACAGCAGGAGGTTTTCTTTTCTTCCAGTGAACACCATTTGCATGGGATTTTTTTCCCCCATCCGGGATAGGAGGAGCTGTGCTTTTCATGGTATTAATGTCCCATTAATGTTTGTCTTTGTAGGCAGTGGACCCATCCAACTGTGGCAATTCCTGCTGGAACTGCTCACTGACAAGTCCTGTCAGTCCTTCATCAGCTGGACGGGCGATGGCTGGGAATTCAAACTCTCCGACCCAGACGAGGTAGAGTTCCCTGGAATGAAGTGCACAACCCAAATTCCTCTAAGATATTGGTGTGGACAACCCACTGCTCCTTTCTTTGGGGCTGGGATTTGTGCAATCATGTTCTTCTGGCCTTGGATATGTGGGGAAACCAATGAGTTCAAGCCAACTTAAACCTGGTTAAAAATGGGGCAGCAGTGATTTGTGCCCGAAGTTGGTGGGAAGGAGCTGAAACACCACAGGGAGAGGAGCAGTGGCAAAGCTCTTCAAATAGGCTGTGGACAGGTGAGGGGGAAACTGTCCACTGGTTTGGGGGAACAGATGGGATATTTGTTGCCTTCCCTGACTGAGGTTGGAGCCAGGTGGGGTTTGGTCTCTTCTCCCAAGTACAAGTGGCAGGACAAGAGGAAATGGCCTCAAGTTGCACCAGGGCAGGTTTAGGTTCGATATTAGGAAAATTTCTTCACCTTTCTTCACAGAAAGGGTTGTCCAGGCCTGGCACAGCTGCCCAGGGCAGTGGTGGAGTCACTGTCCCTGGAGGGATTTAAAAGCCATGTGGATGTGGCACCTGGGACATGAGTTAGTCATGGGATTGGCTGTGCTGGGAGAATGGTTGAACTTGATCTTAGAGGGCTTTTCCAACCTAAATGATTCTGTGTATCCTCATGGAATCCCAGAATATGCTGAGTCAGGAGGGACCCACAAGGACCATCCAGTCCAACCCTCAGCCCTGCACAGGCCCATCCCCAAGAGTCACCCCCTGTGCCCCAGAGGATCAGCCAAACCCTCCTGGAGCTCTGGCAGCCTTGGGGCTGTGCCCACTGCCCTGGGGAGCCTGGGCAGCGCCCAAAAAGCCTCTGGGGGAAGAACCTTTGCCTGAGATCCAACCTGAGCCTGCCCTGACACAGCTCCAGCCATTCCCTGGGTGCTGTCCCTGGTCCCCCCAGAGCAGAGCTCAGTCCCTGCCCCTCCTGTGCCCCTGCCCAGGCAGTTGGAACTGCAGTGAGGTCTCCCTTCAGTCTCCTCCTCTCCAGACTGAACCCTCTGCAGTGCTCTGGGTTGGTTTTTCCAAGCACTGATGCTCGTGGCCCACCCGTGTCCGTCTCAACGACGACTTAAACAACGAGGAGGAAAATCCTCTCCCTCCCCTCGTCCCCAGCCGAGAACTTCCCAACCGAGCCATGCTGACCTTTCCTCCCTTTCACCCCCTCTGCCAGGTGGCCAGGAGATGGGGCAAGAGGAAAAACAAGCCCAAGATGAACTACGAGAAGCTGAGCCGGGGGCTACGTTATTACTATGACAAGAACATCATCCACAAGACGGCGGGGAAGCGCTACGTGTATCGCTTCGTGTGCGACCTGCAGAGCCTGCTGGGCTACACCCCCGAGGAGCTGCACGCCATGCTGGACGTCAAACCCGATGCTGACGAGTGAAGAGGACCCAGGGCCACCCCCTGTCCTCCTGGAGAGCCTTTGGGACTGTGTTGGTGCATTTTTCCCCGCGTTTTTTGCTGTTCTTTTTGCCGTTCGTTACGTTGTGTTTTTTTCGGGAGCGACTCAGATTTGATGCTTTGAGGGGGTTGGGTGGAGGAAGAGGGAAACTTTTGGCCAGAGTTTGGTTCAGAGGAGGATGGGCTTTGTGGTTATTTCCTGCAAGCTCCAAGACAGGCTTTTTTGGGGCGAAATTCTCTCCGTTCGTTACGTTGGTTTTTTTTTCAAGAGTGACTCAGATTTGATGCTTTGAGGGTGTTGGGGGAGAGGGTGGAGGAAGAGCCAAATTTTGGCCAGTTTGGTTCAGAGAAGGATGGGCTTTATGGTTATTTCCTGCAAGCTCCAAGACAGGCTGTTTTGGGGTGAAATTCTGAGTTTAAGAAAGCCAGAAAAATGTAGCTCATTTAAAAAACCCAACAACCCCCTCCCCGCCCTTTGCTGTTTAGAAAAAATATGATGAAATGGATCCCTGTGGTTGTGCACCCAAACTGACAGTTCAAGAAATGACAATATACCCGAAGATTTCAGGATTTTCAACTTTTTTTGGGGGGGTTAGGGAGGGGAAAAACCAACTGGGTGAATATTCCTGCTTCGGGGAGGGGCAATATAGGAAAAACACAAGAACTCTTGTTCTTGTTCCATCACTTTTCTGTCCATTGTCTTCTTTTCTACAAGAGACAGATTTTTTTTTTTTCCTAGGAGGGATCAAGACTCTTTTTTATTTTTTATTTTTTAATTTGTTAAAGTTTTATTTTATTAAATTTTGTGCCAGTATTTGGTTGTTTTTTTATTTTTTTTTTTAAATAGTCTTAAGCTCTAAGATGGTCTCAGTATTGCAATATTGTGTGTGTTTGTTTCTGTTATGCCAGCAGAGAATTTTATCACAGTGAGGAAAAGGAGAAAAAAAAAAAAAGAATTTAGTTTATGTAGACCCCACTGGAGAATTGGAACGTTGCAACTTGGATGTGAAGGAAAATTAATTCCAAACTGGCTCCTGGTGATGCTGGCTGGGTGTGCCACCCTCATTTCCAGTCCCACGCTCTGTGCTGATAAAGCTGGTTGAAATATCTCCTTTTGGTTGTTTTTTTTTTTTTGCCTGGCTGCACAAAGCCTCTCAAGATTTCCATGGAAAATGTCTTTTTTTGCGTTTTCCAAATAATTTCTTTGCTCAAGGATCACTTTGGTGCTTACAGAAAATTAGGTTGGTTTGTTTGTTTTTTTTCCAACAAGGAGAAATTCCTGTGTTTTCAAGGTGACAGATGGAAAACACAGCAGTGAACTGAGGGGAAAAGTCAGGAAAAAGTTAAAAACCCGAAGGGAAATGTTTTTTCCTTCCTGTTGTGACCAGCTCTGTCTTTAGTGCTCTGTGTGTTGACCTGCCTGGGCACAGGAGGGGGGAAATTATCCCTGCAAATGGGCTCTTTATGGATTTTGGGAGCCCAGCCCTGGCAGGTGTGAGGGACACGAGGCAAACCCGGGGCAAACACGAGGTCTTGTGCTCAGGGGAGATGGTTTTGGGATCAATCCCAGTGGGAGCTGCTCCCTCTGCCCTCCAAACCTTTGCTGCAGCTGGTTTTTGTTTGGAGGGGTCAATCCTGCTGTGCCAAACACTTCCTGGGATGCTCTGGGGTGCCTTAGAGGACCAGTGAGTGTTCCCATATCCAGGTCCAACCCTGAAGCTGATCCATGAGGATCTGGCTGCCCACTGGAGTCTTCCCCCCCAGGCCTTTGCATTCCAAGCCAGTATTATGTGTTTGAACCAAAAGTACCTTCTTTTCATGTTGTTTGTCAGTCTGTGTGTTTTAGGGCATGGAGGTCATTCCAGGGGCACTGTGGGGCACCAGTGGGGTCAGAGGCTTTCCAGGGATGGGGGTGGGCAATGCCTGCCTGATCCCAAAGGATCAGCTTGGAAGGACAGGCCACTGAATGTAAAGAGCCAAAATATTCAGGCACTTCCCCCCTGAGCCAGGGGCAGGGCTGGAGGGGGAGCCCAGTCCCAAGGTGATGCTCAGAGGTCCTGGACCCTCATCCATTTCCTCCAGAGCACCTCTGGATCCTAAAATTGGTCATTTTAGGGCAGGTCAGCCCCAAAATTGCTGTGGCTTGAAAAGAAAATGCTGGTGGAGGAGCAGGGAGTGGCCAAGAGGGAACTCCAGCCCAGGGGAGCAGAGGGGGGTTTGGACAGGGAGGTTGTTACACCGTGAGCTCCCGGCCTGGGGGTTGTCCCACTGAGCCCACGGGAGGAAAAGGTGGGATGGATGAAAAGGGGGGAAGAGGGGATGGCTGGAGGGTGAAGGGAACATGCCCCAAAGGAGGAAAGGGATGCTGCCCACTGGGAAGTTAAGCCCTGGCTCATCTGGGCACACAGGGAGGGTGGGGAAAGCAGAGGAGAGGAAAATTGGGATGTCGTGGCTGAGTCCCCTCCATCAGTGAGGCACCAGGGCAGAGCTCCACTGTGTCCTCTGAGCAGGAAAAGGAGTGCAGGGAGATGGGAGGGCACAGAGGGCACAGGGGAGGAGCTGGTACAGGGCAGGACACTCCATGTGGGTTGGATTTTCCAGCAGTTGGAGGGGTTTGGGGCATGTTCAGGGGCCTGTCTTGCTGCAAAGTGCCCTGAGCTTCCCCAGCATGGGTCACTTAGAACCCCCTTACACGCCCACAGAAAGGTGCCAGGCACTCCAGCTCCTGCCCTGGCACCGTGCCCTGTCCCAGGACATCCCTCCTGCTTTGCTGGGATGCTCCACTGCAGCTGAAGTGCCTTTTTCAAGCAAAAAACTGGGATAAAATTTCCCTCCAGCAGAAGGAAGCTCAGGTTCAGGTGCAACCCCATTGTCCTGCCAGACTAAATCCCACTTCCACCCCTCCATGCTTATAATTCCAGGTTTCCAAGCTGTGTTCCCAGTGATTTTGGGGAGATGGTTTAGAGGTTGGAAAGGGTGAGCCATGGGGAGCAGCTCTGGTTTTTGGAAGCAGCCCCTGGCTGGAGTTTCTCCATCGTTTCTCCATCGTTTCTCCATCAGGGCCATCATTTTCTCTTTTCCTTTCCTTTTTATTCCCGCTCCAGGGACCATCCCCGAGATGTTTGCTGTTTATACACTGGAAATTTGCAGATTTGTCTTTGTTTCTTTTGATTTTGTTCCTTTTTTCCTTCTCCTCCTGCCTTCCCTGCTGGCCTTTGGTTAGGGCTGTGCTGGACCAGCCTTGCTCAGCCCAGACCCTCTGACCTCCTGGCCTTCAGCTCCATGGGAATGTGGGGATCCCACCCGTGCTGGGATATCCAGAAGGCTGGATTGGAGGGGATGAGGAGCTGGGACTCACCCTGAGCTGGTTTCTCTGCATGGGGGGGAATTCCACCCCCGTGGCCGTTGGAAATCGGGTGGTTTTGGGATGTCTCAGGTGCTTTGGGGTTTTTTGGGAATATTTTCTGCGTCCTGCTCATTTTCTGCTCTTCTCCACGTGGTTGATGTCCCTTGGTCCCTCTGGCAGAGCCTGAGCACTTCTTTGCAAACAGCTCTCGGGGGCCTCGACGGTCGATATTTGGGACCATAAAAGAGGGGAAAAAACCCCAATAATGAGAAAAAACAAGCACTTTTCTGCTGCCCATCTCTCTCCAGCCCCGTGTGTGGGACCACCGTAATCCTTGGACACTTCTGTGTGTCCAAGTGTAAATCCATGTTATTCCCACACATCCTCATCCAGTCGTGACCATTCAGGTGGAGAAAAAACCAAAACAGAAAAGATAAAATGAGATTTAACCTCCTCACAGTTTCCAAACCAACTCCTCTTCCAAAAAAAGGGGTCCCAGAAATCCCCAGGAAATCCAGGAATCACCTCCATCTTCTGCTTCTTGCTTTCTTTGGAGGGGTTTTCTCCCAGGTTGTAGGACTTGATTGCTTATTCCATTGGAAAATTGGGATGCCTTGGCGTGCTCTGCTCTCTGGTAGGGTCTATATGATACCCCTGAGCTGTTGTCTACATTCCAAAGAGGTTTAAATAAATGATAAATCTATGTATACATATATGTTATAATGGAATATCTCCAGGAATTAACTGCCTCAGTAAAAAAAAAAAAAAAAAGAAAAAAAAAGGAAAAAAAAGGAAAAAAAAGTCTTTTTTTTGGTTTTATTTTGTTTTTACACATTTTTTTTAAGCTGATAAACAGAGAAGAAGAAGAAGAAAAAAAAAAAGAGATTGTTATATTGTGCTGTTCGACTATTTTCCAACTTGTATTTTCATATAATTTATATTTTTTAAAAGTGGGGCAGGGAAAAAAAGAAAAGAAGTTTAAAAGTGAGATTTAACAAAAAAAAATAGAAAAAAAAAAGGAAAAAGCAGGTGCTTTTTAAAAAAACCCCTGAGCTGAGGTAGCTTAGAGATGTAGCGACGTGTGTGTGTGTCTGTGTGGTGTGTTCTGGTCTGTTTTGGTCTTTTTTTTTTTTAAAGGATACAAAATTAAAAAGAAATCCCTCCTGCATTGAATTGTTGAAGAAGGGGGGATTGGTTCTGTTTGAATTGCTGATGCTGGCACATCATTTTGCTGGAGAGTTTTTTATATACTGTAGCCTTATTTCATATCGTATTTTAAACCATGTGAAATTAAAAGAAGAATAATTCCTAATTCCCGGTGTCCGTGTGATCATTCCAGGCTTTTCCTCTGGGAATTTGGGGGGCAGAAAGGGGAAAACCAATGGGAAAATGGAGAAATGCCAACAATTATGTATTTATAAAAATTCTATATTTTATATTATCATGTTATTAATAATATAACAATATTTAGATTCTTGTATTACAATTATATAATCTATAATACTATATAATTTATAATATTTATAACAATATATATTACAATTAATTATATATAAATATATAACAGTACAATAGTTATAAGATATTATTTATTGAAAGTATATAAAATATATATATATATTTTTAATATTTATAGCAATACTTATAGTATTATAAATCATTCTTTATAATAATATATATCACATTAGATATTATATTAGAAAATAGCTTATATAAAATTGTATATTTTATATTTTTAATATTTATAACTATATTTATATAATTTTATGTAATTATATCTATTAATATACAATATCACATTATTCATTATATTATTTTTAAAAATTATTTATAGATAAATGATATATTTTACATTATATTATTTCTAATATTTATAGCAATATTTATATTATTATAAATCCTTAATAATAATATATATTACATTAGTTATAATATTATATTACAAAATTACTTATAGATAACATTTTATATTATATTATTTCTAATATTTATGACAATAAAGAATTATACATAATTATGTCTATTAATATATATCACATTATTTATAATCTATTATTTATTAAAATTATTTCTATATATTATTATATATGTTATAATATTATATTATTTTTTATATATATAACAATATCTATATGATTATAAATCATTATAATGCTATATAAGATTACATTATTTATAAAACTATTTTATATAAAATTACATATTTTATACTATTATATGACTTACAATACTATAGTAATATTTATATTACTATAAGCAATTATTCATAATAATATACAATATTACATTATTTATATTATATTATTTATAAAAATATTTAAATAGCAGTTATGTTTTATAATATATATTTTAATATATTAAAACTATATATTCTATTTTTAAATATATATTATTATATATTATATATGTTATATAAAAATATATATGATTTTATAATAGAGTATTTATAAAATTTTGTCCATATAAAATTCTATCTTTTATAATATTATCTGTTATAAAAATTCTCTGCTTTCCCCATTCTTGTGTGGTTCTAACAACAAAAGGTCTGGCTGATGATGCAGCTCCTGGAAGATCTTCCACATCAGCTCCCTCTTTCTTTGGGATTGTGGCTCCACATCACTGTTCCAGGGGCAATTCCAGCCTTTCCAGATGGTCTTTCATCCCAAGCCCTCCCTGGGACTTTGGGATGTCTGTGTTCCCCCCCAAAAGGCTTTTAGAGGAGCATTTTCCTCGGCAGGATCTTGGGAATCAGGAGCAGCCACTCCCCAAGCCTGGGGGCCGCCTCTGTGTCCTCGTGGCCACCAGTTTGTCCTCGTGGCCACCAGTTTGTCCTCGTGGC